>NC_053028.1:563733248-563919655 GCF_003073215.2 Triticum urartu
ATATCAATGAACTGGAGCTAGTTCTGTGTCACCCTAGGTTATGACTGTTACATGATGAACCGCATCCGGCATAATTCTCCATCACCGATCCATTTCCTACGAGCTTTCCATATATTGTTCTTCGCTTATTTTACTTTTCCGTTGCTATTGCTATCATCACTACAAAATACCAAAAACATTACTTTTACTACTGTTACCTTTTGCTACCGTTACCACTACTATCATATTACTTTGCTACTAAATACTTTGCTGCAGATATTAAGTTTCCAGGTGTGGTTGAATTGACAACTCAGCTGCTAATACTTGAGAATATTCTTTGGCTCCCCTTTTGTCGAATCAATAAATTTGGGTTGAATACTCTACCCTCAAAAACTGTTGCGATCCCTATACTTGTGGGTTATCAAGACTATTTTCTGGCGCCGTTGCTGGGGAGCATAGCTCTATTCTTTGAGTCACTTGGGATATATATCTGCTTATCATTATGAAGAACTTAAGAGATCCAAAAACCAAGATCTATCCCTCAACTACGAGGGGAGGTAAGGAACTGCAGTCTAGCTCTGCACTTGATTCACCTTCTGTTATGAGTAAGTTTGCGACACCTACACTTGCTTCTGCTATTCGTTCTGATATGTCGCATGTTATTGATGATGTCACTTCTTCTATGCATGATATTTATGATGAAACTACCTCTATGCCTGATACTACTGTGCCACTTAGTGATTTTCATGATGAACAACTTGCTAGGGCTAGAGAAACTAAAAACATTGAATCTGATGATACTGATGAAAGTGATGATGAAGAATCACTTGTTATTCCTAAGGGTTATGTTTTTGATCAAGAAGCTTCCTTCGCTATTTTAGCTTGCAAAAATAGAAATGAACACAAAAGGTTATTAGCTAAATAGAGTAAGCAATCTCTAAATGATAGAATGAAACCTGATCCTGCTTTTGCTACTTCACCTATCTTTGTTACTGATAAGGATTATGAATTCTCTGTTGATCTTGATATAATTACTTTGGTTGAATCTGATCCTTTTCATGGTTATGAATCTGAAACTGTTGTGGCACTTCTTACTAAATTGAATGATATAGCCACCCTATTCACTAAAGATGAGAGAACTCGTTACTTTTACATCCTCAAAATATTTCCGTTCTCATTAAAGGGTGATGTTAAGATATGGTTTAATTCTCTTGATCCTGGTTGTGTGTGTAGTCCCCAGGATATGATTTATTACTTTTCTGCTAAATATTTCCCTACTCATAAGAAACAAGCTGCTTTAAGAGATATATATAATTTTGTGCAAATTGAAGAAGAGAGTCTCCCACAAGCTTGGGGGAGGCTTCTCCAATTACTTAATGCTTTGCCTGATCATCCTCTTAAGAAAAATGAAATACTTGATATCTTTTATAATGGACTAATCGATGCCTCCAGAGATTACCTGGATAGTTGTGCTGGTTCTGTTTTCAGGGAAAGAACAACGGATGAAGCTAAAATTCTGTTGAATGATATGTTGACAAATGAAAATAATTGGACACCTCCGGAGCCAATTGCTGAGCCTATTCCTAAACCAACTCTGAAGAAGAGGGGTATTCTATTTCTCAGTCCTGAAGATATGCAAGAGGCAAAGAAATCTATGAAAGAAAAAGGTATTAAAGCTGAAGATGCTAAGAATTTACCTCCTATTGAAGAAATACATGGTCTTAATTTACCGCATGTTGAAGAAACGTACAATCTTAATCCTTTACCTATTGAAGAAACTCATGGTCTTGATAACCCGACACAGGTAGTAAAGGTAAATTCTCTCTATAGATATGATAAAGCTGAAATCCCATTTACTAAATTTGCTAGCCCATGCTTAGATGAGTTTGATAAATTTATGGCTAAGCAAGAAGACTTTAATGCTTATTTTGGTTGACAATTGAAGTACAATTCAAATATGCTTGAACACTTGGGTGATTATATGGTTAATGTCAAAGGTGAACTTAAACTTATTAGTAAACATGCTTCTATGGTTACCACTCAAGTAGAACAAGTACTTAAAGCTCAAAATGATTTGCTCAATGAATTGAATAGTAAAGATAATGATAATGTTGTTAGAGTGGCTACTAGAACTGGTAGAATGACTTAGGAACATTTGTATCCTGAAGACCATCCTAAGAGAATTGAGCAAGATTCTCAAAGAAATAATATAGATGTACCTAGTTCTTCTAAAAAGAAGAAAAATAAAAATGATAGGACTTTGCATGCTTCTAGTGATCCTATTGTTGAAACATCTGAGAATCCAAATGATATTTCTATTTCTGATGCTAAAACATAATCTGGTAACGAACCTGAAACTAGTGGTAATGCTAATGATAATGTTCATAATGATGCTCAACCTAGTAATGATAATGACATAGAAATTGAACCTATTGTTGATCTTGATAACCCACAATCAAAGAATCAACGTTATGATAAAAAAAGACTTTGTTGCCAGGAAACATGGTAAAGAAAGAGAGCCATGGGTTCAGAAACCCATGCCTTTTCCTCCCAAACCATCCAAGAAAAAGGATGATGAGGATTTTGAGCGCTTTGCTGAAATGATTAGACCTATCTTTTTGCATATGCAATTAACTGATATGCTCAAAACCAATCCTTATGCTAAGTACATGAAAGATATCATTACTAATAAAAGAAAGATACCGGAAGCTAAAATTTCCACCATGCTTGCTAATTATACCTTTAAGGGTGGAATACCAAAGAAACTTGGAGATCCAGGAGTACCCACTATACCATGCTCCATTAAAAGAAACTATGTTAAAACTGCTTTATGTGATCTTGGAGCCGGTGTTAGTGTTATGCCTCTCTCTTTATATCGTAGACTTGATTTGAATAAGTTGACACCTACTGAAATATCTTTGCAAATGGCTGATAAATCAACTGCTATACCTGTCGGTATTTGTGAGGATGTGCCTGTTGTAGTTGCAAACGTTACTATTTTAACGGACTTTGTTATTCTTGATATTCCCGAGGACGATAGTATGTCTATTATTCTTGGAAGACCCTTTTTGAATACTGCAAGGTCTGTTATTGATTGCACTAAAGGCAATGTCACTTTTCATGTTAATGGTAATGAGCATACGGTACACTTTCCGAGGAAACACCTCAAGTTCATAGTATCAACTCTATTGGAAAAATTCCATCGATTATATTTGGAGGTTTTGAATTTCCTCTACCTACTGTCAAGAAGAAATGTGATATTCTTATTATTGGGGATGTGCATATCCCCGTTGAGGTAATATAGTGTTATTCGAAATTTCTCCGGTTCCGTGTTATTCGTAATGAGTTCGTTAACAAGACTTGATCAACCTTGTTAGTGGATTCCTTTTGATCATCATGAGATGGATGAAACTAGAAGGCACAACCTTCTGTACTCCACTTTTACTTTATGTTATTTATATTAAATAAATTAAAAATAAATACTTTTCTGTCTGTTATCTGATTATCCGTGCAATATAAAAATACCTCAAAAATAAAAGTTCTCCAAATGCCCTGAAATTTAAATATGATTTTTTCTAGAATATTTGAGAATATTTGGCACTGAGAACATAGCAGGGGGTCAACCACCTGCCCACGAGGGTGGAGGGCACGCCCTACCCCCTGGGCGCGCCCTCCTGCCTCGTGGGCCCACGGTGGCCCTCCGCCACTTATCCTTTCACCCATACACTTCTTCTTCCTCCCACAAACACGAATAACCAGCTCAAACCCGAGTCCAAGCTCGTTTTGCTGCCATTTTCTATCTCCTTGCTCAAAGCACCTCTCACAAAACTGCTTGGGGAGATTGTTCCTTGGTATGTGACTCCTCCATTGGTCCAATTAGTTTTTGTTCTAGTGCTTTATTCATCGCAAATTTTTGCTGGTTAGGTGACCCTGTTCATGAGCTTGCATGTCAAATTTATATGGTTCCAAGTAGTTTTGATGCATGATATAGGCCCTAGGCACTTGTAGGAGTAGTTTCTATCAATATTATTGAGTTTGGTTTACTTTTTTTTTGAAGTGACTAAAAAATTTCAAAATTTTTCAGAGGAAGAAATATGCTTAGGAAAATGTTCCAAGGTGGTTCTTCAAGGAAGCAAGGACCCAAGCTTGCAATGCGTGATGCTGATGACGAGCCACCAAGAGACGCTCCAGTGCGTCCTTGTGAATGGCCTTCTGAGAACTTTATGGATTGAGCGGGAATTAAAGAAGAATTTAACGCATATTTGCGTAACGCTGATCTTGTGAGCTTCGAGGGAGAGAAGTGCAGCCAGTATCACAACCTCACCAGTACCTTTGTGAGGAGGTTTGAATTTTCAACTTCACGTAATTCTCCAACTGTCCTGTTTGATCTTTATGATAAATCTTACACTATGGACTTAGAGGATTTTACCACTGCATGCAAACTTCCACAATGGGGTAGTATAAGGGATCCTCGCAAATCTGAATTTAGGGATTTTCTTGCTAGCATAACTATGGGGGAATCTAGAGATATTACACAAGCTACCATAGGGAGCATTCACTTTCCTGCTACACATTACTTTGCTCTCTTCATAGGTAGATGCATGTAACATCCCAAATTTTCAATTTGGAATGTTATACAATATATCATTATTGCATATCATATTTATTGCATTTTGGTTGATCCTAGAAATTTCACGCAACTCAAGGACCCTCTGAGAGAGTTGGGGATTTCGTTATTTTCATATTTGAGTTGTCTCAAATTTGAAAATAGGATCATTTGATTTTATTTATTTTATCTTCAATTATTTATATTATAAAAATTATGAGAGAGGGAATAAAATGACTTTCCCAAAATAAAGAAATATTGAGGATTTAATTAAAAAATCAAATAAGATTTTATTTTGGTTTTTTTGCTATTTTATTTGAATTTAGGAAAAATTGCACGTTTTCAAAAATTGCATTTAGGGCCAAGAAAATGTTCATCATGTTCTAAATATTTTATTTAGACGGAGAAATTTTGTTTGGCATTTTTAGATTTTTATTTATTTTTCTAGAATTTTTTTAGTCGCAGCGAAATTGTTTTTAAAAAAAAGAGACCCCGCGCCCGACTGGGCCAAGGGCCGAGCCGAGCAGGCCGGCCTAGCCAGCCTCCGCCGCCTCCCGACCGCCGCCGCCGCCGAGTCCAGGGAGGACCCGCCTCCCGAGGCCGCCCCCTTCCCAAAGTCGCCGCCTCGCCCCCCCCCCCCCTTTATAAACCCCGCCGGACCCCCCTGGAGCCGCCCACACACCGCCCCCCGCCACCCGCCGCCGCCGGCCCCCCCCACCGCCGCGCCCGCGCGCCCGCCGCCGCAGCCCGGAGCCCCGCAGGAGCCTCGCAGGAGGCCCGAGCCGAGGTAGCGGCCGCCCCGGTTTTCTGAGAAAAGCCGTTTCAGAGTTTTTTTTTAGAAAACCTGAGTTTTCGTTTTTTAAATAGATCGGTTTTTCTCTAGTTTATTTATTTAGCGAGTGTTCGCTCGTCCGTCCGTTTTAACGAACGCGTTCATCATTTAATTCCAGTTAACGAACGTTCGATCGTTAACCTGTTCATCATTTTTCTTTTTCTCGGATTAAATCCGCGATTTCTAATCTGATGTTCGTTTTAGTTTAACTTTTCGCTTGTTTGTCGGAATCAGGCGATTCAAGTGCCTGGAGTTTTGTCTCGAAACCCTCTTTCCGTTTAACCAACTCAAACAAGTTTTTGCCTCAGTAAAATTGTCCTAGATTCATATTAGAAAATGGAGCTTATTTCTTTTGTCGTTTGTCTTTCGTTGCTTCGTTCGATTTGGTTCTTTTTGCCAACTGGAGTTCTTAAGTTGAACTATCTGGTTAGATCTTTTATTCGAGTTTTACCTGTGCATTAGTTGAGTACTTATTGTATGCTTGTTTGTTTGCGATAGAGTATCCGGAGTGCACCGCTTGCTACTTCGAATCGCTAGGTTTCACGGATCATCAGCAAGGCAAGTAACACTTTGATCATACTTCCTAGTACCCAGTTTTTATTGCATTAGATCAGTCCTCACACCATTGCATGATTAGGATCTAATTAAATTGTGGGTCTCGAAAGTAGATGAGGTAATACCTATTACCTGTTATTATCAAACCTCTAGGAGTTACTTCTATGTTTGCTTGTTATGCCATGCTATGCTAGTAGACGTGGATTGGGTGAGTGAAATCCATGACAGATGGGAGATTGATAATTTGATGGTTTATCTAAGGTGGCAACTTAAATACACATCTGGGTGGATTGAGGCAGCTGGGTATTCCAGCGATTGCCTGTTTTTCTTTTTGGACCGCCACCCATGCTCAAAGGGATCATGAGATTATTCATACTGGAAACTTCCGTGTGCAGCCAGAAGCTACTATGGGCTCTAGCATAGTTGACTAAGTCGTGCGAACTCTTACAGTGGTAGACTAGCAGATGTAGGGGATGTAGGTGGTACGGTCTACCCGATCGGAAGGTGCTAGCGCTTCTGAAAGACTATGTCTCGGTCATCCGTCTTCTAAAACACCAAGTAGTGCGAGAAAACAAACGGAGGCGATCGGGTTTGGTGGGGAAAATGCAACAAACCTCTGTAGAGTGTATAAACTAATCATGATTAGCCGTGTCCCCAGTTATGGACATCTTGAGTATCTAGTACCTGGATTATCATGTGAATCTCATCATGTTACTCTAATTAATTTTGTTGGGTTTTAATGATGATGCTTAATTGGGATTGAGAATGCTGTCAACCATTCTCAATGTTTAACAACTACCATGATAGTTAAATAAATTTATTCCTTTGCAGTAGGGAAAAATTGGCTTTACGCAAAACTGTAACCATAGAGCTTTCCACCAGCCAAATATGCATGTAGTATAGTGTTATTCTTCCATCATTCTCTATGTGTTACATTGCCAGCATATTCCATGTGCTGACCCATTTCGGGCTGCAACGTCCATGTTGCAGACTTTTCAGACGACGAGTAAGGTGCCTTTTAGGTTGTGGTTCTATACTCAGTGATGCCGATGGAGTTGATGGACTCACTTATCTTCCAAGCCTTCCGCTGTTATCGTTATTAGATGGACTTAAGCCATATTTATTGTAATAAGTTCTCTTTTGAGACACTCGATGTAATAAGTGTGTGATTGCTACTCTGTTATAAATCCTTCAAGTACTGTGTGGTGTCAGCATTACTGATCCAGGGATGACACCTGAGCACAGAGATTGGACCGTTTGAGGTCTGGTCGCTACAAGATGGTATCAGAGCACATGCTGACTATAGGACACGACCACTAAGCTAAAGCCCTAGATCACTACTCACTCTTCTCATTCTGACCTCTCATATTTTCTACTCTTTTAGGATGGCGGATGCAAGGAACAAGTTCTCGCAACCGGATGAAGATACACGCTTTGGACGTCATTTGAAGGAAGTCACTAGATATCTTAACATAGGAGTACCAAGCTTCACCGGAACCTACAACGCCACTCTACCGGAAGAGGAGCACTGGATGATTCAAGTTCAAGTTCCAGGAAGAACGTTCATGCCAGTCACTGAGCCCATAGAGTTTTCATTTGATGCACCAACATGGAGTCTAGGAAAGAGCATGGCAGCTCACATCACCATGGGACGCATTGGAGAAGTTTAACACAATGATCTCAAGGATGCTATCTACTAGATTTGTGGGCGCCGAGATGAGCACTGGGAGATGATCAGCACCAAGAAGGATAGATCAACTATAGCTTTTATCCAGGAGTTAAACCAGCACATTCGACGTCAGGAGAACCAGATGTGCGCCGACATGATAGATCTGAAGAAGGCGAAGACAAGAATCAAGGAACTGGAGGAAGAACTCAAGGCTACACGTGAAGATTATGAAGAGGAAATCGAAGTACTAGTGGACAAGAATGCCGACTAACAATGAAGATCGGAATATTTATGGGAGGCCCTACACCAGTAGAGGAAGACGAAGAACCCAAGGAGATTCGCCCGGAAGACTACATCATCATCGACGACACCGACTCGGATCCAGATGATAGCGATTGATGAAGCTGGAGCAGATATCATGGAGTCTGCAACCGAAGAATATTTCTAGTAGACCACCCCAATAGTAGTAGCACCATGTAAATATAGTAGTCCGAGCACTTTTGATAGTTAGATCGATTGTATGCCCTTGTTTGATTGAATGAAGTGAATTGTTTGCTTTTGCCTCATGTGCATATGGGTAGTGTTTTTCTCTTTAGACCCCCTCTATTCTTAAATCTCATCTTTTCTAAACCCTCAGATGCCTCCGAGACGTGACCCCGGATTTACCTTTCCACCGGAGCTCACCCAGTTGATCCAGCAGCAGAACACATTGATGCAGTTGCTAGTCCAGAATCAGAATCAGGGGAACAACAACAACAACCCACCACCACCACCACCACCCACTTAGCCCGTTTTCTTAGGCTGAATCCGCCGGTGTTTTCCAGTAGCCCGAGCCTGTAGTAGCAGACGATTGGCTCCCAAACCCACCCCAGCGCCGCCCGCCCCCCCACTCCCCGCCCCCGACCCATCCCTCCCCATTCGAACAACAACAACAACCCACCACCACCACACCTGTTGATCACTTAGCCCGTTGTTTCTTAGGCTGAATCCGCGTCGGTGTTTTCCAGTAGCACCGAGCCGATAGTAGCAGATGATTGGCTCCGCAAGACAGCTAGGGAGTTGACCACAGCAGGATGCACAGATGGAAGAAGGTGAAGTTTGCCGCACATCAGCTTGAAGGACCCAGCAGCATCATGGTGGGAGAATTTCACAGCCACTTTCCCTGTCGACACTGTCACATGGGACCAGTTTCAGCAGGCTTTTCGTACTGCCCATGTTTCAGCAGAGCTATGGCCATGAAGAAGCGAGAGTTTCGCAACTTGCGCCAAGGAGGACGGATAGTTGGCCAGTATGTGGAGGACTTTAGTAAGCTAGCACGATATGCCCCAGATGACGTTGCAACAGATGCAGCTAAGCAGGAGAAGTTTCTGGAAGGACTGAATGATGAGTTGAGCATGCAGTTGATGGTAGCAACCTTCAACAACTACCAGGAGTTGGTAGACCGTGCTCTCATGATTGAAGGGAAGCAGCAGCAAATTGAGAACCGCAAGAGGAAGTGGACAAGGGGTACAATTCAGGAGCAACAGAAGCCACGTTTTACCCCTAGACCAGGAGGACATTTTCAGCATACCCATGGAGGAGGTAGCTTGCACAATCATAATGCACCAAGACATGGTAATGGGAATGGAGGAAGCAACGGCCAGAACCGTACAAACCCATCGACCCCAGCCAAGAGAGACCTGAGCCAAGTCACTTGCTTTAAGTGCCAGAAGACCGCACATTATGCCAATGAATATTGACCTGAACCGCCAGAATGGAAATGGCAATGGAAGCTCTTGGGAAGAAGCCGAACCCTTTCAATAGGGGACAGGTGAACCACGTAAATGTGGAGGAGGTTGAAGCCCAGCCCGATGCAGTAATAGGTAAGTTTTTGGTTAAGTCATTTACTGCACTCGTTCTTTTTGATATTGGTGCATCGCATTCATACATATCAAGGGGATTTGTGGATAAGTATAAACTGCCAACCCAAGCCCTTAGGTCACCTGTAGTAACTCGCCTGGAGCAGAGTATATGGTCTAGTCTATGGTGTGATCGGTTACCATTAAGGATTGGTAACTATGTATTCCCTCAGACCTAATAGTATTGGAATCTCAAGGATTGGATGTGATATTAGGCATGGATTGGTTATCGAAGTATGAAGGGAACATTGAATGTGCCAGTAAGTCAATTTTGCTTACCACCCCAGAAGGGAGAAGGACCAAGTATGTATCCCGACATGTGCCGAAAAAAGGACTCAAGTAAATTGCCTACAGGAGTTGTGCAGGAAGAAGTACCTGGGGAAAGCTAGTGACAGATTTCTCCTCTGATCGTATTCCAGAAAGTTGCCAAGAGAAGACACTCATGTCTCGCCAGGTAATAGTTGCCAGGCATGCCACCGGATAGAGACATTGAGTTTTTGATTTCGAGCTTTTTGCAGGCACGGTCAATATCTAAGAGACCATATAGAATGCCGCAAAGAGTTTGGAAGAATTAAGAAGCAGATCAAGAGTTACTAGATAAATGGATATATTCGCCCAAGTTCTTCACTTGGGGATCGCGCAGCTACTTTCTAGTGGAGAAGAAGGATGGATCGTTAAGGATGGTTGTTGATTATCGAGGATTGAATGAAGTAACCATCAAGAACAAGTACCCACTACCCGATGATCAATGATCTGTTTGGATCGATTGCAAGGAGCTAAGGTATTTTCCAAGATCGATCTGCGATCAGGATACCATCAGTTGAAGATTCGAGAACAGGATATACCTAAGACGGCTTTTACCACCAGGTATGCTGGTTATACGAGTATACCGTTATGTCATTTGGCCTGACTAACGCACCTGCATATTTTATGAACATGATGAACAAAGTGTTTATGGAGTTTTGGATAAGTTCGTCGTAGTGTTCATTGATGATATCCTAGTTTACTCGAAGGATGAAGAGGAGCATAAGGAGCATTTTCGTTTGGTACTTGGTAAGCTCAGAGAACATCAGTTATATGCCAAGTTTAGCAAATGTGAGTTTTGGTTGAAGGAAGTTGGATTCCTCAGAACACGTTATATCTGGAGAAGGAATAGCAGTAGATCCCACTAAGGTTGTCACTGTGACAAATTGGGAAGCGCCAACAATGGTTGGAGAGATCCGGAGTTTTCTTGGACTTGTAGGATACTACCAGAGATTCATTGAAAATTTCTCGAAGATTGTGAAACCTATGACGGAGTTGTTGAAGAAGGATACCAAGTTCATATGGACTAAGGAATGTGAGGCTAGTTTCCAGGAGTTGAAGAAACGCTTGGTTACATCACCAGTGTTGATTTTGCCAGATCAGACCAAGGATTATGAGGTGTATTGCGACGCTTCACGTCGAGGACTTGGAGCAGTGCTTATGCAAGAAGGAAGAGTTGTTTCATATGCCTCATGACAGCTCAAGCCTCATGAGTTGAATTATGCACGCATGATTTGGAGTTAGCAGCCTAGTGCATGCATTGAAAACTTGGAGAAATTTTCTCATTGGAAACCATTGTGAGGTGTACACGGACCACAAGAGCTTGAAGTACATTTTCACACCAAGGGTTGAATCTCAGGCAAAAGAGATGGTTGGAACTCATCAAGGATTATGATATGAGATTGCATTATCACCCTGGTAAGGCTAACGTAGTAGCTGACGCATTGAGCCGTAAAAGCCATGTCAACACCCTAATGACGGGAGATTTACCAAGGGAGTTAGCTGAAAATCTTCGTGAGCTATGTTTGGAGATAGTTCTGAGAGGCTATGTAGCAGCATTGGAGATTCAGTCTACTTTGATGGATAAGATCAGAGAAGCTCAGAAGACCAACAGGAGATTGCTTCTATTAAGGATAAAATGAGCAAAGGAAAATCTAAAGGATTTTGTGAGGATGAGCACGATACCTTATGGTTTGAAGACCGTGTTTATGTGCCTAATGATTCGGAGATCAAGAAATAGATTCTGCAAGAGGCCCATTGATTCACCATATTCGATTCACCCAGGAAATACCAAGATGTATTTGGATTTGAAGGATATTTTCTGTTGGACCGGAATGAAGAAGGATATTGCGGAGTATGTAGCCATTTGTTTTTTTACAGAAAGACTGTAAGGGAACCCCCTAGGCAGAGCATCAAAAGCCAGCAGGATTGCTACAGCCATTCCGATACCAGAATGGAAGTGGGATAAGCCAGGCATGGATTTTATCACAGGATTGCCCAGGAACTCGTTCAGGCTATGACTCGATATGGGTTGTAGTCGATCGTTTGACAAAGGTAGCTCATTTCATTCCAGTGAAGACTACCTATACTAGTGCCAAGTTGGCAAAGATATACATGACCAGAATCGTATGTCTGCATGGAGTTAGAAGGAGCATTGTATCAGATAGAGGAACCCAGTTTACCTCAAAGTTCTGGAATCAGTTGCACGAAACTTTGGGTACCAGGCTAGAGTTCAGTACAGCTTTCCATCCACAGAAAGATGGAGAGACCGAGAGAGTCAATCAGATTTTGGAGAATATGCTGTGAGTTTGTGCGCTAGATTACAGATCTAGTTGGGACGAGAATTTGCCATACGCAGAATTCTCTTATAACAACAGTTATCAATCCAGTTTGAAAGTGGCCCCTTTCGAAGCCTTGTATGGAAGGAGGTGCAGGACCCCGTTGTCATGGGATGAAGTTGGAGACCGTCCGTTGTTTGGACCAGATCTGATTAAGGAGTCTGAACAGAAAGTAAAATTGATTCCCGATAGGCTCAAGGTAGCTAGCCCAGTCCAGACAGAAGAGCTACGCAGATTCAAAACTCAAGGAGACAGTTTATGAAGTCGGAGACGAGTTTATCTTCGAGTATCTCCACTTCGAGGAGTTAAGCACTTTGGAGTTAAGGGAAAGTTAGCGCCGCGTTTTGTAGGACCATACAAAGTTGTGGAGCGTATGGGAGAAGTAGCCTACAAGTTGGAATTGCCCGAAGGATTGTCAGGAGTTCACGACGTGTTCCACGTTCCCAGTTGAAGAAGTGTCACGCAGAGATGGCTGATATACCGCTGAGAGATACAGTGCCGCTGGAAGCGATTCAGTTGGACAGTGATTTGACCTATGAAGAGAAACCAGTCAAGATTCTTGAGTATGCCAGCCGAGTCACCCACAGCAAGGTTATCAAGTTTTGCAAAGTTCAGTGGAGCCACCACACGGATGATGAAGCCACCTGGGAACGCGAGGAAGATCTGTTGAAGGACCACCCTTACCTATTTTCTAGCCAACCCGAATCTCGAGGGCGAGATTCATCTTAAGGGGGGTAGGTTTGTAACATCCCAAATTTTTAATTTGGAATGTTATACAATAGATCATTATTGCATATCATATTTATTGCATTTTGGTTGATCCTAGAAATTTCATGCAACTCAAGGACCCTCGGAGAGAGTTGGGGATTTCGTTATTTTCATATTTGAGTTGTCTCAATTTTGAAAATAGGATCATTTGATTTTATTTATTTTATCTTCAATTATTTCGATTATAAGAATTATGAGAGAGGGAATAAAATGACTTTCCCAAAATAAGAAATATTGAGGATTTAATAAAAAATCAAATAAGATTTTATTTTGGTTTTATTTGCTATTTTATTTGAATTTAGGAAAAATTGCATGTTTTCAAAAATTGCATTTAGGCCAAGAAAATGTTCATCCTGTTCTAAATATTTTATTTAGACGGAGAATTTGTTTTGGCATTTTTAGATTTTTATTTATTTTTCTAGAATTTTTTTTAGTTGCAGCAATTGTTTAAAAAAAGAGACCCGCGCCCGACTGGGCCAAGGGCCCAGCCAGCCGCCGCCGCCTCCCGCCGGTCGGGACAGGAGTCCACCGCCGCCGCCGCCGAGTCCGGGGAGGACCCGCCTCCCGAGGCCGCCCCTTCCCCAAGTCGCCGCCTCCCCCCCCTTTATAACCCCGCCGGACCCCCCTGGAGCCGCCCCACACCGCCGCCGCCTCCCACCACCCGCGCCGCCCGCCGCGCCGCCGCACCCCCACGCGCCGCTTGCCGCCCCTGCCGCCGCCCGTAGCCGCCGCCCCGCACCACCCGCCACCGCCGGAGCCCCGCCGGAGCCTCGCCGGAGCCCCGAGCCGAGGTAGCCGCCGCCCCGGTTTCCTGAGAAAATCCGTTTCGGTTTTTTTAGAAAACCCGAGTTTTCGTTTTTTTAAATAGATCGGTTTTTCTCCGGTTTATTTATTTAGCGAGCGTTCGCTCGTCCGTTCGTTTTAACGAATGCGTTCATCGTTTAGTTCCAGTTAACGAACGTTCGTTCCTTAACCTGTTCGTCGTTTTTCTTTTTCTCGGATTAAATCCGTGATTTTTCTGATCGCGATTTCTGATCCGATGTTCGTTTTAGTTTAACTTTTCGCTCGTCTGTCGGAATCAAGCGATTCAAGCGCCTGGAGTTTCATCTCGAAACCCTCTTTCCGTTTAACCAACTCAAACAAGTTTTTGCCTTTGTAAAAATTGTCCTAGATTCAGATTAGTAAATGAAGCTTATTTCTTTTGCCGCTTGTCTTTCGTTGCTTCGTTCGATTTGGTTCTTTTTGCCAACCGGAGTTCTTAAGTTGAACTATCTGGTTAGATCTTTTATTCGAGTTTTACCTATGCATTAGTTGAGTACTTATTGTATGCTTGTTTGTTTGCGATAGAGTATCTGTAGTGCGCCGCTTGCTACTTCGAATCGCTAGGTTTCACGGATCATCAGCAAGGCAAGTAACACTTTGATCATACTTCCTATTACCCAGTTTTTATTGCATTAGATCAGTCCTCACACTGTTGCATGATTAGGATCTAATTAAATTGTGGGTCTGGGAAGTAGATGAGGTAGTACCTATTACCTGTTATTAACAAACCTTTGGGAGTTACTTCTACGTTTGCTTGTTATGCCATGCTATGCTAGTAGACGTGGATTGGGTGAGTGAAATCCATGACAGATGTGAGATTGATAATTTGATGGTTTATCTAAGGTGGCAACTTAAATACACATCTGGGTGGATTGAGGCAGCTGGGTATTCCAGCGATTGCCTATATTTCTTTTTGGACCGCCACCCAGGCTCAAAGGGATCATGAGATTATTCATACTGGAAACTTCCGTGTGCAGCCAGAAGCTACTATGGGCTCTAGCATAGTTGACTAAGTCGTGCGAACTCTTACAGTGGTAGACTAGCAGATGTAGGGGATGTAGGTGGTACGGTCTACCCGATCGGAAGGTGCTAGCGCTTCTGAAAGACTATGTCTCGGTCATCTGTTTCTCAAACACCCTGTAGTGTGAGAAATCCAACGGAGGAGATCGAGTCTTGTGGGGAAAAGTGAACAAACCTCTGTAGAGTGTATAAACTAATCATGATTAGCCGTGTCCCCGGTTATGGACATCTTGAGTATCTAGTACCTGGATTATCATGTGAATCTCATCATGTTACTCTAATTAATTTTGTTGGGTTTTTAATGATGATGCTTAATTGGGATTGAGAATGCAGTCAACCATTCTCAATGTTTAACAACTACCATGATAGTTAAATAAAATTTATTCCTTTGCAGTAGGGAGAAATTGGCTTTACGCAAAACTGTAACCATAGAGCTTTCTACCAGCCAAATATGCATGTAGTATAGTGTTATTCTTCCATCATTCTCTGTGTGTTATATTGCCAGCATATTCCATGTGCTGACCCGTTTCGGGCTGCAACGTTCATGTTGTAGACTTTTCAGACGACGAGTAAGGTGCCTTTTAGGTCGTGGTTCTATACTCAGTGATGCCGATGGAGTTGATGGACTCACTTATCTTCCAAGCCTTCCGCTGTTATCGTTATTAGATGGCCTTAAGCCATATTTATTGTAATAAGTTCTCTTTTGAGACACTCGATGTAATAAGTGTGTGATTGCTACTCTGTTATAAATCCTTCAGGTACTGTGTGGTGTCAGCATTACTGATCGAGGGATGACACCTGAGCACAGAGATTGGACCGTTTGAGGTCTGGTCGCTACAATGCATTAATGGTAAAGATGAGGTATGTCACATGTGTGTCCCTGACCTTAGTATTCTTAGGAGTGCTGTGTTTGGAGACCAATCTTATAATTTGGGAGCCATTGTTGCACGTAGGTTGCATCTTAATAGATTTAATGGAGATTTCTTTGGTGGAATTTATGCAACCCGCATAGCTAATTTTCTTGGTGTAGCCATACGAGAAGATGATATTGAATTTCCTACTGCTTATCTAGATTTTAATGCTATGGTTCACCACCAGTTTGTCGAGAGGAACGAATCACCTCTCTAGTATCGACTAATCTTTGACAGACGCCGTGCTGTTCGTATTACTCTCCCTGCTCCTGTCTTCTTTGATTATCAGGCAAAAGGAGGATATACTATTACCAGAGAGGAGGCAGATGAGTATGAGAGGAGAGAGGAGGCCGCTCATCGCCACACTACAGCTCAGCAGGCGATAGCCGCTGCATCGCAGTACGACACCAGCTACTATTATGGATATCCGCCAGGCCAGCCGTGGCCATAGACCAACTTAGGCCAAAAGCCTAAGCTTGGGGGAGTACGTATTTCCCACTGACATTACATTTATGTTCACACACTCATTGCTAGATGTCGGTGCTCATACTTTTTCATTGTATCATCCATGCTAGTTTAATTTCCTGTTTATGCTTTCTTCTTGTGTGTTTAATAAACCTTAAGAAAAACCAAAAAAATTAGTTGTAGCTTTTAATCAGTTTAATTTCCATGCTTGTAGTAGTAATTAAAAAGAAAACCCAAAAAGATTTCATGTTCTTCTTTTTGCTTGTTGGGAGCTTTCCCGTGTAAATAGTTTTACTTCTTTTCTTTACTTTGGGGGTCGATAGGAGAAGACCATAATTAAATTGTTGAAGTGGCTCTTATATGCATACTTGTTGATCTGACAAAAGAGCCCATTTTGCCTTGTCTTCTCCTGTTTATTGAATGCTTGCAGATTCCAGCTTAGTCCAATGCACGCGCACTATTATTATTATTCACACTATTCAGTCGTGCAAGTCAAAGGCAATTATGACGATATATGATGGACTGACTGAGATGAGAAAAGCTGGTATGAACTCGACCTCTTTTGTTTTTGTAAATATGATTAGTTCATCGTTCCTGATTCAGCCTATTATGAATAAACATGTTTTCAATGACAACTAGAGATCATAGTTTCTTATGCCATGCTTGATTAGCTATGAGTTATAATGGTTTACCTTGCGTGCCAACATGCTATTAAAATGGTTATGATGTGGTATGATAGGGTGGTGTCCTCCTTTGAATGATTTAAATGACTTGACTTGGCAAATGTTCACGCATGTAGTTGAAACAAAATCAACATAGCTTTCACGATATTTATATTCATGGTGGATTATATCCTACTCATGCTTGCATTCGGTGTTGATTAATTTTAATGCATGTACATGACTGTTGTCGCTCTCTAGCTGGTCGCTTCCCAATCTTTTGCTAGCCTTCACCTGTACTAAGAGGGAATACTGCTTGTGCATCCAAACTCCTTAAACCCCAAAGTTATTCCATATGAGTCCACCATACCTACCTATATACGGTATCTACCTGCCGTTCCAAGTAAATTTGTATGTGCCAAACTCTAAACATTCAAATAAATATCCTGTTTTGTATGCTCGAATAGCTCATGTATCAACTAGGGCTGTCTGTATCTTCCATGTTAGGCGGGTTATTCTCAAGAGGAGTGGACTCCGCTCCTCACTCACGAGATAAATGGCTAGTCACCGGGATGCCCAGTCCCATGCTTTATGCAAACTAAATCAAAATAACTGCAAACAAAACTCCCCCTGGGACTCTTGTTAGTTGGAGGCACTCGTTGTTTCAAGCAAGCCATGGATTGATGCTTGTTGGTGGAAGGGGGAGTATAAACTTTACCATTCTGGTTGGGAACCGCCTATAATGTGTGTAGCATGGAAGATATCACCATCTCTTAGTTGTTATGTTGACAATGAAAGTATACCGCTCAAACTATTATTCACCTCTGTTTCAAAACGGAGCTCTGGCACCTCTACAAATCCCTGCTTCCCTCTGCGAAGGGCCTATCTATTTACTTTTATGCTGAGTCATCATCCTCTTATTAAAAAGCACCAGTTGGAGAGCACCGCTGTCATTTGCATTCATTACTGTTAGTTTACATTGAGTATGACTTGACTGGATCTCTTTTACTATGAATTACAATGTCTAGTCAGTCCTTGGTCTTTAAAGGTGCTCTGCATTTATGTTTTGCGGTCTCAGAAAGGGCTAGCGAGATACCATCTTGTTATATCATATTATGATTGTTTTGAGAAAGTGTTGTCATCCGAGATTTATTATTATGGCTTGCTAGTTGATTATGCTATTGATATGAGTAAACATGAGACCTATGCATTATTGCAAATGTGGATAGTTATAATCTTTGCTGAAAACTTGAATGGTGGCTTTACATATTTACAACAACAAGAGCAAACAGAGTTTGTAAAAGTTTTTCTTTATCACTTTCAGTTTGTCAACTGAATTTCTTGAGGACAAGCAAAGGTTTAAGCTTGGGGGAGTTGATACGTCTCCAACGTATCTACTTTTCCAAACACTTTTGCCCTTGTTTTGGACTCTAACTTGCATGATTTGAATGGAACTAACCCGGACTGACGCTGTTTTTAGCAGAATTACCATGGTGTTATTTATGTGCATGAGTAAACGTTCTCGGAATGACCTGAAACTTCACGGAGCCACTTTTCAGAAAATAAGAAAAATACCTGCAAAAGATGAAGGCCAGGGGGCCCACCACCTCTCCACGAGGGTGGGGGGCACGCCTGCCCCCGTAGGGCGCGCCCCCTACCTTGTGGGCCCCCTGTTGCCTCTCCGACTCCAACTCCAACTCCATATATTGAGTTTCGGGGAGAAAAAAATAGAGACAAGAAATCATCGCGTTTTACGATACGGAGCCGCCGCCAAGCCCTAAAACCTCTCGGGAGGACTGATCTGGAGTCCGTTCGGGGCTCCAGAGAGGGGAATCCGTCGCCATCGTCATCATCAACCATCCTCCATCACCAATTTGATGATGCTCACCGCCGTGCGTGAGTAATTCCATCGTAGGCTTGCTGGACGACGATGGGTTGGATGGGATCTATCATGTAATCGAGTTAGTTTTGTTAGGGGTTGATCCCTAGTGTCCACTATGTTCTGAGATTGATGTTGCTATGACTTTGCTATGCTTAATGATTGTCACTAGGACCCGAGTGCCATGATTTCAGATCTGAACCTATTATGTTTTCATCAATATATGAGTGTTCTTGATCCTATCTTGCAAGTCTATAGTCACCTATTATGTGTTATGATCCGTTAACCCCGAAGTGACAATAATCGGGATACTTACGGGTGATGACCGTAGTTTGAGGAGTTCATGTATTCACTATGTGTTAATGCTTTGTTCCGGTTCTCTATTAAAAGGAGGCCTTAATATCCCTTAGTTTCTGTAAGGACCCCGCTGCCACGGGAGGGTAGGACAAAAGATGTCATGCAAGTTCTTTTCCATAAGCACGTATGACTATGTTCGGAATACATGCCTACATTATATCAATGAACTGGAGCTAGTTCTGTGTCACCCTAGGTTATGACTGTTACATGATGAACCGCATCCGGCATAATTCTCCATCACCGATCCATTTCCTACGAGCTTTCCATATATTGTTCTTCGCTTATTTTACTTTTCCGTTGCTATTGCTATCATCACTACAAAATACCAAAAACATTACTTTTACTACTGTTACCTTTTGCTACCGTTACCAGTACTATCATATTACTTTGCTACTAAATACTTTGCTTCAAATATTAAGTTTCCAGGTGTGGTTGAATTAACAACTCAGCTGCTAATACTTGAGAATATTCTTTGGCTCGCCTTGTGTCGAATCAATAAATTTGGGTTGAATACTCTACCCTCGAAAACTGTTGCGATCCCCTATACTTGTGGGTTATCAGGCCCCAGCTTGGAACTCGGCGGAATCTCAATTCAACGCTGACAAGGTGCTGTCTTTCCTTTAGTGGTCTTACCAAGCCATCCCAAATATTGGAATCAAACCTGGTTCTACTGCCAAGACATATCACCAGCCGATGAAAAACCATTGCCGGGTTATCGCATGGATCGTCTTGATTCCAAGTTTGTGCTCCCTGACAAGCTTACTCCTATTGAACGCAAGAAGCTTATCCCATCTATCAAAAAGATTCAAGCTTTATTGGGAAACGGCTTAACTGGAGTTGACCTGATCCGTTGCTGGATCGCATGGCGGGTCATCCCTCTAAGCCGCCGATCCAAATTGATGTATGAATATGGCGGAGGCCTAGATGATTCTCTGCGTCATAGCTCTGTACAACTAATAGAAGAAGACATTGTTGCGATGTCAACCATCCTCGTAAATGGCAAATACGAGGACTGCAGTAAGGTTGGATTAAACCCCTTCTGCAAACTTAACCCGGCACCAGAGGTGAAAAAAAACCTGACCTCTTTCTCTTTTTGTGTTTTCCTCAGTAGTTTAAATACTTGCATGACTTTTTAACCTGTTTATTTGTTTACAGGCCAAAATCTGACTTCTAGAAGGCCAAGTATGATCATGAAGCTGCCAAGAAGGCTAGAGCTGCTGCCATAGCCGCCAGGAGAACGACCCGGGAGCCCAAGAAGAAGAAGACTGCATCTGACATGTTCCCGCTGGATGATGTTTCTGAGTCAAAGGTAGCCCTTGACTCCCTTGGCCAATTTTTCAACTATCTTATTGACACTGACTATTGCCAGGACGACACGGGGGCCAGCCAGGCCGTGGAAGAAGAGGTAACTATCTCCTCCGACTCAGCCCCTTTTCCAAGACAGTAGTTTCGACTGGTAACCCGGAAAGTAAGGTTTTCGCACCCTTTAGCTTATTTGGACCCTCATTTTCTTTTGAAAAAGCAGCAACATGAGAGCCTCCGTCTGGCCCGGACTAATGATGATGATGAACCACCTTCTGACTTACAAAAAACTCCTCAAAAACGCCAGAATGAGATTTCTTTCACCTTTGTCCTTTGTTTTTATCCATGAATCTATTTCCTCTTAAGCTTTAACTTTATTTTACTTTTGCAGGAGGTTTCTCGCTCTTCTGGCGACTCACCTCAGACTCAATTTCCGGCTTTCAAGACTGCCCTTGGGTAAGGAAAATCGTCTTTCCTCTGCATCTTTAAAACTGCATCATTATACTAACTGTCTCATAAAAAATCTTTCTTAGTGGTCAAGCGAAGTCCAAGAAAGCTAAGGTTATTAAACCGGCAGAAGACCTAAGAAATCATGCACCTGAACCGGCAACATCAACTCCTCCCGCTCAATCTGAAGTGCTAGAAGATCCGTCTGTCCATGCTCAATTGGACCCTCCTGAGCCGTTAGCTGATGAAACCATTGTTGATCCCTCCACCGTCAGACCATCTAGTTCAGCTAACCCGCCAGCGTCTTCTGACCATGACGTTCTGATCACTAGCAGCAGATTTGTTGTGCCGGGTAATCCGACTGTGCTGGCCAGGCATTCTGCCAAACAGGAGGCCTTAGAAAGGCAGAAAGTACAGTTTGATATCTCTCACTACACTCACCTGAATGTTAGTGACATACTGTTCGGCTATCTCAGTCATGTGCATTCCAGCCGTGAGTTGGAAATTGAGATGGTTAATCAATTGCAACTGAAATATGAGGTATGTACTCCGGTTTATATATACTCTGCCAGCCCCCAAGTCTTCAGATTATGATGAACCTGAATGATCTGTAGACTTATGATATAGGTTGATACCTTGTCTTTAGATTTTTCCTAAGTCCAACAGATTAGTATAAATGATTAGTTGGATCTGTAGTCCCCAAGGGCTGGCTCAATTTATCATAAATGAACCGGTACTTAACTTCTTAACTGTCTTAACTCAGTCCAAATTAGTATGATCCAACTCAACTTAAAAACTTTCTGAATGTCATGCATTAGCCCCCAAGTGCCAAGCGTTGTTACTTTGTAAAACACTTGGGACTTGAAACATAGAAGAGTCATGTTGCATAAAAATTGCTTTGGCAGACATTAGCCCCCAAGTGCCAAGTGGTATTGCGTTCGCAAAGTACTTGGTACTTCAATCATTATAACCTTTAGTTAAATCTTGACACACTTGTGCATGCTTGTAGACCGCCCTAACTGAATTGGGTCTCAATTGACGGATGCAAAGACCCGGCTAGCGGATCAGGAAGCAGAGAGAAAGACTGCTAATTCCAAACTTCAATTGAGTCTCTCTAAGACTGAAAAATTGAAGACCAGTTTGACTGAGAAGAAGAAATCCTAGGCCGATGAGAAGGCCTTGCTGATACAACGTGCCGAGACAGCAGAGGCGGCTCTTGAGGAGGTTACCACGGAGCTCACCGGCTTAAAAATAGTGTGTCTCAAATGGTCTCCACCATCTTCGGTAAGTCATTTGTATTAATCACTTATACTTTATTTTGACCAGGAATATAAGCCGCCTGCTGAGCCTTTGTTAAAAAACACTCGCAGGTCCATGAAGCAAAAATCTGAGCCAAGACAGTGTGACAAAACTGAAGGCGGTTTATACCTTGGTGGAGCAATTGTATACTGGCGCTCAACAAGCACTTGCTACTATCTCCCCTGCCAACCAAGGACCCAACAGTTTGAGTGATGTCTTGAAGAAGTTATCGATCTTACCCGCCAGGTTTCAACAGGTCAAACGATTTGTTGGGGAACGTAGTAATTTCAAAAAAAATCCTACGCACACGCAGGATCATGGTGATGCATAGCAACGAGAGGGGAGAGTGTTGTCTACGTACCCTCGTAGACCGTCCGCGGAAGCGTTATATCAACGCGGTTGATGTAGTCGTACGTATTCACGATCCGACCGATCCAAGTACCGAAAGCACGGCACCTCCGAGTTCTGCACACATTTGGCTCGATGACGTCCTCTCCTTCTCGATCCAGCAAGAGGGGCGAATTAGTAGATGAGTTCTGGGAGCACGACGGCATGGTGACGGTGTTGGTGAAGAACAATCTTCGCAGGGCTTCGCCTAAGCACTAAGAAAACTATGACAGAGGACGAACTAGAGGGGACGGGGTTGCCGGCACATGGCTTGGTGTTTCTTGATCTCTCTTGGGTGCTAGCCCTACCCCTCTATTTATATGTTGAGCCTTGGGGTCAAAACTTGGAGTAAAAGCCTCCACAAAGTCGGTTTCACCCAAAAGGCAAGAGTCCTTCTCGGACTCCAGGACCAGACGCCAGGGTTCCCGGCGTCTGGTCCCTGGATTCCGCAAAACTTCCTTTTGGGCTATCCAAAAACCTTGTGGGCTTTCCCCTTTGGCCCAAATAAAGTGTTCTCGTGCCCAAACATTTCGGGAAACATCCGGAACCCCTTCCGGTGAATTCCGGAACCCTTCTGGTGACCAAACACTATTATCCCATATATCAAACTTTATCTCTGGACCATTCCGGAGTTCCTTGTCATGTCCGTGATCTCATCCCAGACTCCGAACAACATTCGGTCACCAACATACATAACTCATATAGTACTATATCGTCAACAAACGTTAAGCGTCCGGACCCTACGAGTTCGAGAACTATGTAGACATGACCGAGACACCTCTCTGGTCAATAACCAATAGCGGGACCTGGATGCCCATATTGGCTCCTACATATTCTACGAAGATATTTATCGGTCAGACCGCATAACAACATACGCTGTTCCCTTTGTCATCGGTATGTTACTTGCCCGAGATTCGATCGTCGGTATCTCAATACCTAGTTCAATCTCGTTACTAGCAAGTCGCTTTACTCGTTCCGTAATACATTATCCCGCAACTAACTCATTAGTTGCAATGCTTGCAAGGCTTATAGTGATGTGCATTATCGAGTGGGCCCAGAGATACCTCTCCGACAATCGGAGTGACAAATCCTAATCTTGAAATATGCCAACCCAACAAGTACCTTCGGAGACACCTGTAGAGCACCTTTATAATCACCCAGTTATGTTGTGACGTTTGGTGGCACACAATGTGTTCCTCCGGTAAACGGGAGTTGCATAATCTCATAGTCATAGGAACATGTATAAGTCATGAAGAAAGCAATAGCAACAAACTAAACGATCAAGTGCTAAGCTAACGGAATGGGTCTAGTCAATCACATCATTCTCCTAATGATGTGATCCCGTTAATCAAATGACAACTCATGTCTAAGGTTAGGAAACTTAACCATCTTTGATCAACGAGCTAGTCAAGTAGAGGCATGATACGTCTCCAACGTATCTATAATTTTTGATTGCTCCATGCTATATTATCTACTATTTTGGACATTGTTGGGCTTTATTTTCCACTTATATATTATTTTTGGGACTAACCTATTAACCGGAGGCCCAGCCCAGAATTGCTGTTTTTTGCCTGTTTTAGGGTTTCGAAGAAAGGAATATCAAATGGAGTCAAAACGGAATGAAACCTTCGGGAACGTGATTTTCTCAATGAACAAGACCCGGGAGACTTGGACCCTACGTCAAGAAAGAAAAGAGGAGGCCACGAGGTAGGGGGGCGCGCCTACCCCCCCAGGCGCGCCCTCCACCCTCATGGGCCCCCCTGTTGCTCCACCGACGTACTCCTTCCTCCTATATATACCTACGTACCCCCAAATGATCAGATACGGAGCCAAAAACCTAATTCTACCGCCGCAACTTTCTGCATCCATGAGATCCCATCTTGGGGCCTGTTCCGGAGCTCCGCCGGAGGGGGCATCGATCACGGAGGGCTTCAACATCAACACCATAGCCCCTCCGATGAAGTGTGAGTAGTTTACCTCAGACCTACGGGTCCATAGTTAGTAGCTAGATGGCTTCTTCTCTCTTTTTGGATCTCAATACAATGTTCTCCCCCTCTCTTGTGGAGATCTATTCGATGTAATCTTCTTTTTGCCGTGTGTTTGTTGAGACCGATGAATTGTGGGTTTATGATCAAGTCTATCTATGAATAATATTTGAATCTTCTCTGAATTCTTTTATGTATGATTGGTTATCTTTGCAAGTCTCTTTGAATTATCAGTTTGGTTTGGCCTACTAGATTGATCTTTCTTGCAATGGGAGAAGTGCTTAGCTTTGGGTTCAATATTGTGGTGTCCTTTCCCAGTGACAGTAGGGGCATCAAGGCACGTATTGTATTGTTGCCATCGAGGATAACAAGATGGGGTTTTCTTCATATTGCATGAGTCTATCCCTCTACATCATGTCATCTTGCTTAAGGCGTTACTCTGTTTTTAACTTAATACTCTAGATGCATGCTAGATAGCGGGCGATGAGTGGAGTAATAGTAGTAGATGCAGGCAGGAGTCGGTCTACTTGTCTCGGACATGATGCCTATATACATGATCATACCTAGATATTCTCATAATTATGCTCAATTCTGTCAATTGCTCAACAGTAATTTGTTCACCCACCGTAGAACACTTATGCTCTCGAGAGAAGCCACTAGTGAAACCTATGGCCCCCGGGTCTATCTTTATCATATTAATCTCCTACTACTTAGTTATTTCCTTTGTTATTTACTTTGCCTTTATTTTACTTTGCATCTTTATCACAAAAATACCAAAAATATTATCTTATCATATCTATCAGATCTTACTCTCATAAGTGGCCTTACAGGGATTGACAACCCCTATTTGCGTTGGTTTTGAGGATTTATTTGTTTTGTGCAGGTACGAGGGACTCGCGCGTAGCCTCCTACTGGATTGATACCTTGGTTCTCAAAAATTGAGGGAAATACTTAGGCTACTTTGCTGCATCATCCCTTCCTCTTCGGGGAAAACCAACGCAGTGCTCAAGAGGTAGCAAGAAGGATTTCTGGCGCCGTTGCCGGGGAGGTCTACGCAAAAGTCAACATACCAAGTACCCATCACATACCCTTATCTCCCGCATTACATTATTTGCCATTTGCCTCTCGTTTTCCTCTCCCCCCCACTTCACCCTTGCCGTTTTATTCGCCCCCTCTCTCTCTATCCTCCCTCTCTTTCTCTATTTGCCTCTTTTGCCCGCTTGCTTTTTGTTTGCTTGTGTGTTAGTTTGTTTACTTGTCGTTATGGCTAGTCCTTTACCTTCTGCCTCTATGTCTGAAATTGGGAAACTATTCTCGATAATAATTCTGATGCTCCTACTAAAGAACCCACTATCTCACATACAAAAAGATTCCGTGTTGGTAGTGGTAATATTATTGGAAAAGGAGTTATTCAAGATTTCTTTACTTGTGCCGGTGCTTTACCCTCTATGGGTAGTTCTATCCTTCATAGAACTAGTAGTCTTCCGGATGCTATTGCCATGCTTGTAGTTGAACTTGAAAGACAATTCATGCACATGCATCCTTCCATACAAAGGATTTTTCTAGAATTTTCTAATATTGAGCATTCTTCTGTTAAGCGTGCCGCTGCTATCTTTTTGGCTCATGAGTTTATATTCATAATAAAAGAGGCCAAAGAAATCTTTGCACATTATAGGATGGACGCTTGCCGTCCTCCCATAGAGGCTATCCTCTTTGATCAAGAAGAAATAATGCATTTTCAATCTCTAGATTATGTTGCTTTCAATGAAAATCTTAGAAAAAGGGTCCTACCAATGTTTTAGTTGATAGAATTTCTGAACTTAATGATGATTTGGCTATTCGAAATAATGAACTAGGATATTCTCTTGAATATAGGCTCACAAAGTTTTGTCAAAAGAATGCTTATAATGATGAATTGGTTGTGCAATATGAAGGACCAAAGGAGGAACCTATACCTCCCAAGGTTGATCTTGGGGACTTTTGTCCCATTAAATTTAGCCCTTTTGATTACTTTTGCTTGCCTCAAAGAAAACTTTCTGCCGAACGTATAGAATATGAAATGAGTTTTAATAATTTATCTTACTATTATGGCAATACCTAGATCTATTCTTGCTTGTTATGCCTAGCTAGGGGCGTTAAACGATAGCGCTTGTTGGGAGGCAACACAATTTTATTTTTATTCCTTGATTTTTGCTCCTGTTTAGTAATAAATAATTTATCTAGCTTCTGTTTTGGTTGTGTTTTTGTGTTTAATTAGTGTTTGTGCCAAGTGGAACCGTTGGGAAGACATGGGGAAAGTCTTGTTGAACTTGTTGTAAAAAACAGAAACTTTAGCGCTCACGAGAACTGCTGTCATTTTTATTTGGAAAAAGTGCTATTTAGTTCATTCTTTTTGCAGATGATTAATAGATAAGTTCCTCACGTCCAGCAATTTATTTTAGAATTTTTGGGGTTTCAGATCTTGCGCTAGCTACAGATTACTACAGATTGTTCTGTTTTTGACAAGTTCTGTTTTTCGTGTGTTGTTTGCTTATTTTGATGAATCTATGGCTAGTAAAATAGTTTATAAACCATAGAGAAGTTGGAATACAGTAGGTATAACGCCAATATAAATAAAGAATGAGTTCATTACAGTACCTTGAAGTGGTCTTTTATTTTCTTTCACTAACGAGCTCACGAGATTTTCTACTTTAAGTTTTGTGTTGTGAAGTTTTCAAGTTTTGGGTAAAGATTTGATGGATTATGGAACAAGGAGTGGCAAGAGCCTAAGCTTGGGGATGCCCATGGCACCCCAAGATAATCTAAGGACACCTAAAAGCCAAAGCTTGGGGATGCCCCAGAAGGCATCCCCTCTTTCATCTACTTCTATCGGTAACTTTACTTGGAGCTATATTTTTATTCGCCACATGATATGTGTTTTGCTTGGAGCGTCTTGTATGATTTGAGTCTTTAATTTTTAGTTTACCACAATCATCCTTGCTGTACACACTTTTTGAGAGAGCCATACATGATTTGGAATTTGTTTGAATACTCTATGTGCTTCGCTTATATCTTTTGTGTTATATAATTTTGCTCTAGTACTTCACTTATATCTTTTAGAGCACGGTGGTGGATTTGTTTTATAGAAACTATTGATCTCTCATGCTTCACTTAGATTATTTTGAGAGTCTTAAATAGCATGGTAATTTGCTTAAAATCCTAATATGCTTGGAGTACAAGATTAATAATAAAACTTTCTTATGAGTGTGTTGAATACTATGATAAGTTTGATACTTGATAATTGTTTTGAGATATAAAGATGGTGATATTAAAGTTGTGCTAGTTGAGTAGTTGTGAATTTGATAAATACTTGTGTTAAAGTTTGTGATTCCCGTAGCATGCACGTATGGTGAACTATTATGTGATGAAGTCGGAGCATGATTTATTTTTTGATTGTCTTCCTTATGAGTGGTGGTCGGGGACGAGCGATGGTCTTTTCCTACCAATCTATCCCCCTAGGAGCATGCGTGTAATACTTTGCTTTGTTAACTTGTAGATTTTTGCAATAAGTATATGAGTTCTTTATGACTAATGTTGAGTCCATGGATTATACGCACTCTCACCCTTCCACCTTTGCTAGCCTCTCTAATATCGCGCACCTTTCGCCGGTATCATACACCCACCATATACCTTCCTCAAAACAGCCACCATAACTACCTATTATGGCATTTCCATAGCTATTCCGAGATATATTGCCATGCAACTTTCCACCATTCCGTTTATTATGACACACTCCATCATTGTCATATTGCTTAGCATGATCATGTAGTTGACATCGTACTTGTGGCAACGCCACCATTCATAATTCTTTCATACATGTCACTCATGAGTCATTGCATCCCGGTACACCGCCGGAGGCATTCATATAGTCATATTTTGTTCTAAGTATCGAGTTGTAATTCTTGAGTTGTAAGAAAAATAAAAGTGTGATGATCATCGTTATTAGAGCATTGTCCCAGTGAGGAAAGGATGATGGAGACTATGATTCCCCCACAAGTCGGGATGAGACTCCGGATGAAAAATAAAAAAAGAAAAGAGGCCAAAAAAGAGAAAAGGCCCAAATAAAAAAATGAGAGAAAAAGAGAGAAGGGACAATGTTACTATCCTTTTACCACACTTGTGCTTCAAAGTAGCACCATGATATTCATAGTAGAGAGTCTCTCATGTTATCACTTTCATATACTAGTGGGAATTTTTCATTATAGAACTTGGCTTGTATATTCCAATGATGGGCTTCCTCAAATTGCCCTAGGTCTTCATGAGCAAGCAAGTTGGATGCACACCCACTTAGTTTCTTTTTGAGCTTTCATATACTTATAGCTCTAGTGCATCCGTTGCATGGCAATCCCTAACTCACTCACATTGATATCTATTGATGGGCATCTCCATAGCCCGTTGATACGCCTAGTTGATGTGAGACTATCTTCTCCCTTTTTGTCTTCTCCAAAACCACCACTCTATTCCACCTATAGTGCTATATCCATGGCTCACGCTCATGTATTGCGTGAAGATTGAAAAAGTTTTGAGAATGTCAAAAGTATGAAACAATTGCTTGGCTTTTCATCGGGGTTGTGCATGATTTAAATATTTTGTGTGGTGAAGATAGAGCATAGCCAGACTATATGATTTTGTAGGGATAACTTTCTTTGGCCATGTTATTTTGAGAAGACATAATTGCTTAGTTAGTATGCTTGAAGTATTATTATTTTTATGTCAATATGAACTTTTGTCTTGAATCTTTCGGATCTGAATATTCATACCACAATTAAGAAGAATTACATTAAAATTATGCCAAGTAGCACTCCACATCAAAAATTCTATTTTTATCATTTACCTACTCGAGGACGAGCAGGAATTAAGCTTGGAGATGCTTGATATGTGTCCAACGTATCTATAATTTTTGATTGCTCCATCCTATATTATCTACTGTTTTGGACATTATTGGGCTTTATTTTCCACTTTTATATTATTTTTGGGACTAACCTATTAACCGGAGGCCCAGCCCAGAATTGTTGTTTTTGCCTGTTTTAGGGTTTCGAAGAAAACGAATATCAAACGGAGTCCAAACGGAATGAAATCTTCGGGAACGTGATTTTCTCAACAAACAAGACCCGGGAGACTTGGACCCTATGTCAAAAAAGAAAAGAGGAGGCCACGAGGTAGGGGCGCGCCTACCCCCCCCCAGGCACGCCCTCCACCCTCGTGGGCCCCCTGTTGCTCCACCGACGTACTCCTTCCTCCTATATATACCTACGTACCCCCAAACAATCAGATATGGAGCCAAAAACCTAATTCCACCGCCGCAACTTTCTGTATCCACGAGATCCCATCTTGGGGCCTGTTTCGGAGCTCCGCTGGAGGGGGCATCGATCACGGAGGGCTTCTACATCAACACCATAGCCCCTCCGATGAAGTGTGAGTAGTTTACCTCAGACCTACGGGTCCATAGTTAGTAGCTAGATGGCTTCTTCGCTCTTTTTGGATCTCAATACAATGTTCTCCCCCTCTCTTGTGGAGATCTATTCGATGCAATCTTATTTTTGCCGTGTGTTTGTTGAGATCGATGAATTGTGGGTTTATGATCAAGTCTATCTATGAATAATATTTGAATCTTCTCTGAATTCTTTTATGTATGATTGGTTAACTTTGCAAGTCTCTTCGAATTATCAGTTTGGTTTGGCCTACTAGATTGATCTTTCTTGTAATGGGAGAAGTGCTTAGCTTTGGGTTCAATATTGTGGTGTCCTTTCCCAGTGACAGTAGGGGCAGCAAGGCACGTATTGTATTGTTGCCATCGAGGATAACAAGATGGGGTTTTCTTCATATTGCATGAGTCTATCCCTCTACATCATGTCATCTTGCTTAAGGCGTTACTCTGTTTTTAACTTAATACTCTAGATGCATGCTGGATAGCGGTCGATGAGTGGAGTAATAGTAGTAGATGCAGGCAGGAGTCAGTCTACTTGTCTCGGACGTGATGCCTATATACATGATCATACCTAGATATTCTCATAACTATGCTCAATTCTGTTAATTGCTCAACAGTAATTTGTTCATCCACCGTAGAATACTTATGCTCTCGAGAGAAGCCACTAGTGAAACCTATGGCCCCGGGGTCTATCTTTATCATATTAATCTCCTACTACTTAGTTATTTCCTTTGCTATTTACTTTGCCTTTATTTTACTTTGCATCTTTATCACAAAAATACCAAAAATATTATCTTATCATATCTATCAGATCTCACTCTCGTAAGTGGCCTTATAGGGATTGACAACCCCTATTTGCGTTGGTTGTGAGGATTTATTTGTTTTGTGCAGGTACGAGGGACTCATGCGTAGCCTCCTACTGGATTGATACCTTGGTTCTCAAAAACTGAGGGAAATACTTACGCTACTTTGCTGCATCGTCCCTTCCTCTTCGGGGAAAACCAACGCAGTGCTCAAGAGGCAGCAAGGCATACTAGTGACACTCTGTTTGTCTATGTATTCACACAAGTATTATGTTTCCGGTTAATACAATTCTAGCATGAATAATAAACATTTATCATGATATCAGGAAATAAATAATAACTTTATTATTGCCTCTAGGGCATATTTCCTTCAGTCTCCCACTTGCACTAGAGTCAATAATCCAGATTACACAGTAATGATTCTAACACCCATGGAGCCTTTGTGCTGATCATGTTTTGCTCGTGGAAGAGGCTTAGTTAACGGGTCTGCAACATTCAGATTCGTATGTATCTTGCAAATTTCTATGTCTCCCACCTGGACTTGATCCCGGATGGAATTGAAGCGTCTCTTGATGTGCTTGGTTCTCTTGTGAAATCTGGATTCCTTTGCCAAGGCAATTGCACCAGTATTGTCACAAAAGATTTTCATTGGACCCGATGCACTAGGTATGGCACCTAGATCGGATATGAAGTCCTTCATCCAGACTCCTTCATTCGCTGCTTCCGAAGCAGCTATGTACTCCGCTTCACATGTAGATCCCGCCATGACGCTTTGTTTAGAACTGCACCAACTGACAGCTCCACCGTTTAATGTAAACACGTATCCGGTTTGCGATTTTGAATCGCCCGGATCAGTGTCAAAGCTTGCATCGACGTAACCATTTACGACTAGCTCTTTGTCACCTCCATAAATGAGAAACATATCATTAGTCCTTTTCAGGTATTTCAGGATGTTCTTGACCGCTGTTCAGTGATCCACTCCTAGATTACTTTTGTACCTCCCTGCTAGACTTATAGCAAGGCACACATCAGGTCTGGTACACAGCATTGCATACGTGATAGAGCCTATGGCTGAAGCATAGGGAACATCTTTCATCTTCTCTCTATCTTCTGCAGTGGTCGGGCATTGAGTCTTACTCAACTTCACACCTTGTAACATAGGCAAGAACCCTTTCTTTGCTTGATCCATTTTGAACTTCTTCAAAACTTTGTCAACGTATGTGCTTTGTGAAAGTCCAATTAAGCGTCTTGATCTATCTCTATAGATCTTGATGCCCAATATATAAGCAGCTTCACCGAGGACTTTCATTGAAAAACTCTTATTCAAGTATCCCTTTATGCTATCCAGAAATTCTATATCATTTCCAATCAACAATATGTCATCCACATATAATATCAGAAATGCTACAGAGCTCCCACTCACTTTCTTGTAAATACAGGCTTCTCCAAAAGTCTGTATAAAACCAAATGCTTTGATCACACTATCAAAGCGTTTATTCCAACTCTGAGAGGCTTGCACCAGTCTATAAATGGATCGCTGGAGCTTGCATACTTTGTTAGCTCCCTTTGGATCGACAAAACCTTCTGGTTGCATCATATACAACTCTTCTTCCAGAAATCCATTCAGGAATGTAGTTTTTACATCCATTTGCCAAATTTCATAATCATAAAATGCGGCAATTGCTAACATGATTCGGACAGACTTAAGCATCGCTACGGGTGAGAAGGTCTCATCATAGTCAATCCCTTGAACTTGTCGAAAACCTTTCACAACAAGTCGAGCTTTATATACAGTAACATTACCGTCAGTGCCAGTCTTCTTCTTGAAGATCCATTCATTCTCAATGGCTTGCCGATCATCTGGAAAGTCAACCAAATTCCACACTTTGTTCTCATACATGGATCCCATCTCAGATTTCATGGCTTCAAGCCATTTTGCGGAATCTGGGCTCACCATCACTTCTCCATAGTTCGTAGGTTCATCATGGTCTAGTAACATGACTTCCAGAACAGGATTACTGTACCACTCTGGTGCAGATCTTACTCTGGTTGATCTACGAGGTTCAGTAATAACTTGATCTGAAGTTTCATGATCATCATCATTAACTTCCTCACTAATTGGTGTAGGCGTCACAGGAACCGGTTTCTGTGATGAACTACTTTCCAATAAGGGAGCAGGTACAGTTACCTCATCAAGTTCTACTTTCCTCCCACTCACTTCTTTCGAGAGAAACTCCTTCTCTAGAAAGGATCCATTCTTAGCAACGAATGTCTTGCCTTCGGATCTGTGATAGAAGGTGTACCCAACAGTCTCCTTTGGGTATCCTATGAAGACACATTTCTCCGATTTGGGTTCAAGCTTATGAGGTTGAAGCTTTTTCACATAAGCATCGCAGCCCCAAACTTTAAGAAACGACAACTTTGGTTTCTTGCCAAACCATAGTTCATAAGGCGGCGTCTCAACGGATTTCGATGGTGCCCTATTTAACGTGAATGCAGTCGTCTCTAAAGTATAACCCCAAAACGATAGCGGTAAATCAGTAAGAGACATCATAGATCGCACCCTGATGACCCACAAGTATAGGGGATCTATCATAGTCCTTTCGATAAGTAAGAGTGTCGAACCCAACGAGGAGCAGAAGGAAATGATAAGCGGTTTTCAGCAAGGTATTCTCTGGAAGTACTGAAATAAGTGGTAACAGATAGTTTTGTAATAGGATAAATTGTAACGAGCAACAAGTAACAAAAGTAAATAAAGTGCAGCAAGGTGGCCCAATCCTTTTTATAGCAAAGGACAAGCAGGAACAAACTCTTATAATAGGAAAAGTGCTCCCGAGGACACATGGGAATATCGTCAAGCTAGTTTTCATCACGTTCATATGATTTGCGTTTGATACTTTGATAATTTGATATGTGGGTGGACCGGTGCTTGGGTGCTATTCTTACTTGAACAAGCATCCCACTTATGATTAACCTCTATTGCAAGCATCCGCAACTACAACAAAAGTATTAAGGTAAACCTAACCATAGCATGAAACGATCCAAATCATCCCCTTACGAAGCAACGCATAAACTAGGGTTTAAGCTTCTGTCACTCTAGCAACCCATCATCTACTTATTACTTCCCAATGCCTTCCTCTATGCCCAAATAATGGTGAAGTGTTATGTAGTCAACGTTCACATAACACCACTAGAGGCTAGACATCATACATCTTATCAAAATATCAAACGAATACCAAATTCACATGACTACTAATAGCAAGACTTCTCCCTTGTCCTCAGGAACAAACGTAATTACTCACAAAGCATATTCATGTTCATAATCAGAGGGGTAATAATATGCATATAGGATCTGAACATATGATCTTCCACCAAATAAACCAACTAGCATCAACTACAAGGAGTAATCAACACTACTAGCAACCTACTAGCACCAATCCCGAACTTTGAGACAAGAATTGGATACAGGAGATGAACTAGGGTTTGGAGATGAGATGGTGCTGGTGAAGATGTTGATGGAGATTGCCCTCTCCTGATGAGAGGAGCGTTGGTGACGCTGATGGTGATGATTTCCCCCTCCCGGAGGGAAGTTTCCCCGGCAGAACAGCTCTGCCGGAGCTCTAGATTGGATCCGCCAAGGTTCCGCCTTGTGGCGGCAGAGTCTCGTCCTGAAAGGTTCCTTCTTATTCTTTTTCTCATCGAAAGACTTCATATAGGAGAAGATGGATGTCGGAGAGCCACCAGGGGGCCCACGAGGTAGGGGGCGCGCCCTGGGGGGGCGCCCCCCACCCTAGTGAGTAGGGTGTGGGCCCCCTGGCCTTCATCTTTGGCGAGGATTTTTCTTTATTTATTTTAAGATGTTCCATGGAGTTTCAGGAATTTTGGAGTTGCGCAGAATATGTCTCTAATATTTGCTCCTTTTCCAGCCCAGAATTCCAGCTGCCGGCATTCTCCCTCCTTATGTAAACCTTGTAAAATAAGAGAGAATAGCCATAAGTATTGTGACATAAAGTGAAATAACAGTCCATAATGCAATATATATCGATATAAAAGCATGATGCAAAATGGACGTATCAACTCCCCCAAGCTTAGACCTCGCTTGTCCTCAAGCGAAAAGCCGACAATAAATATGTCCTCATGTTTAGAGGTAGAGGCGTCGATAAAAATAAAATACGGACATGAAGGCATCATGATTATTCTCATAACAGCAACATATATAGATTTTGTCATATGATTACTTATGTTCAAGTGATGATCTATTCACAGTGCAAAAGTATAAATCATAAACCTTATTGGGCTCCGACAAACTATAATCTCAGTCATTGAAGCAATTGCAATTTATCATAACATTGGAAAGAGTCTATGTCAGAGCTAAAAAGCAAGTCCACATACTCAACTATCATTTAGTCCTCCATAATTGCTAACACTCACGCAATACTTGTGGTTACGGAGTTTTAATCGGACACAGAGAAAGATAGGGGCTTATAGTTTTGCCCCACAACCTTTTACCTCAAGGGTAATGTCAACAATAATGGTTCATGCTCCCCTACATCCAATTAGATATATATATATATATATATATATATCATGTTCTTTCCAACATGCTGAGCTTGCCAAAGGATAAAATGAAAAAGGAAAGGTGAAGATCACCGTGACTCTTGCATAAGGTAGAAGATAATAATAAAAGATAGGCCCTTCGCAGAGGGAAGCAGAGGTTGCCATGCGCTTTTATAGTTGGATGCACAAAATCTCAGTGCGAAAGAATGTCACTTTATATTGCCCCTTGTGATATGAACCTTTATTATGCAGTCCGTCGCTTTTATTACTTCCACATCACAAGATCGTATAAAGCTTATTTCTCCCACATCAATCAATCATACATATTTAGAGAAATTTTTATTGCTTTGCACCGATGACAACTTACTTGAAGGATCTTACTCAATCCATAGGTAGATATGGTGGACTCTCATGGCAAAACTGGTTTAAGGGTATTTGGAAGCACAAGTAGTATTTCTACTTGGTGCTGAGAATTTGGCTAGCATGAGGGGGAAAGGCAAGCTCAACAAGTTAGAGGATCCATGACAACATACTTTATCTTAGATATAAGAAAGACATAACTCATTACGTTGTCTTCCTTGTCCAACATCAACCCTTTAGCATGTCATATTTTAATGAGTGCTCCCAATCATAAAAGATGTCAATGATAATATATCTATATGTGAAAACCTCTCTTTCCTTATTACTTCCTATTAATTGCAACAATGACCAAAGCTATGTCTGCCAACTCCCACCAACTTTTAATCATCATACTCTTTCTATGTGAAGTCATTACTCTCAATAAGATCAATATGAACTTTTTGTTTCTTTTTATTCTTTTTCTCTTTTCTTTTATTCACCCAAGATCATGGCAAAATAATCAAGCCCTTGACTCAACACTAATCTTTATTATATTTAGCTCACAGACTCGATTACAAAGAGAGATCATAAAGCAAAACTCAAAACTAGATCATGCCATAAACTTTATTCTACTAGATCAAGATACTACTATTAGGATCGAACTAAGAAAAACGGTAAAGATAGGAGTTGTGATTGTGATACGATACCGGGGCACCTCCCCCAAGCTTGGCAGTTGGCAAGGGGAGTGCCCATACCCATGTGATTATATCTCCTTTGTCAGTGAAGAAGGTGGAGGTGACGGATAATCGCACATCGAGCGTAAGAGGTCCTCCAGCTTGCGAATAATGCCCTTGAGTGTGACAATATGCTCCTTCAACAAAATATTTTATTGTGTGAGATACTTGTTTTGTATAAGAGCTAACTCAATCATCTTGAAAGCTTCGATCTCAGGTGGGGTAAGAAGGTTATGATCAAGTTGAAGGATGTCTTTTGCTACCGGAGCTTGATCCTCCGTGGCCTTCTTGATCCTTTCATCCTTGTTGACTCTCGTGGGTTCTTCTCTCTTCAGATCTATCTTCATTAGCCAAGCATCGTTGTCACCATTGTTGGAGGAGGGAGACGACATGATGCCTAGCCTGGAAAACCCTGATAGAAAACAGCTCGAAACAAGAACAGAGGAGATTTGTGTGATACGGGAGTCAAAACCTTCGGGAGGTTATATAATGAATTTTTACCGACCAAAATACGTAACGTGCAAGAAAACGAAGTTCGGAAGGCACACGAGGTGCTCACGAGGTAGGGGGCGCGCCCACCACCCTTGTGGGACCCTCGTGTCCTTCCCGGGCTGCTACTTATTTTTCTATTTTTCTAAATATTCCAAAACGGACAAATGTTGCCTTAAAAATTGTTTCGGAGTCGGTTTACTTACCGTACCACATACCTATTCCTTTTCGGAGTATGAAACGTTCCGGAAAGTGTCCCTTATGTATTCGTCCGGGGTTACGGTTTCAATAATATTGGTTTCAACATTTATGGGATTACCTGAGATATAATGTTTGATTCTTTGACCGTTTACCACCTTCGGATTTGTGCCTTCAAAGTTGTTGATTTTTATGGCACCAGAACGATAGACCTCCTCGATAACGTAGGGGCCTTCCCACTTAGAGAGAAGTTTTCCTGCAAAAAATCTTAAACGAGAGTTGTATAGCAATACATAATCACCTACATTGAACTCACGCTTTTGTATCCTTTTGTCATGCCATCTTTTAACTTTTTCTTTAAACAACTTGGCATTTTCATAAGCTTGGGTTCTCCATTCATCAAGTGAGCTAATATCAAATAACCTCTTCTCACCGGCAAGTTTAAAATCATAGTTGAGCTCTTTAATATCCCAATACGCCTTATGTTCTAGTTCGAGAGGTAAGTGACATGCTTTTCCATAAACCATTTTATACAGAGACATGCCCATAGGATTTTTATATGCAGTTCTATAGGCCCATAATGCATCATCAAGTTTCTTGGACCAATTCTTTCTAGACCTATTAACAGTCTTTTGCAAAATTAATTTGAGCTCTCTATTGCTCAACTCTACTTGACCACTAGACTGAGGGGTGATAAGGAGATGCAATTCTATGATTAACATCATATTTAGCAAGCATTTTACGGAAAGCACCATGAATAAAGTGTGAACCACCATCAGTCATTAAATATCTAGGGACTCCAAACCTCGGAAAAATAACTTCCTTAAGCATTTTAATAGAAGTGTTGTGATCAGCACTACTAGTTGGAATAGCTTCTACCCACTTAGTAACGTAATCAACAGCAACTAAAATATGTGTGTATCCACTAGAGGCAGGAAAAGGTCCCATATAACCAAAGCCCCAAACATCAAATGGTTCAATAACAAGTGAATAATTCATAGGCATTTCTTGACGTCTACTAATATTACCAATTCTTTGACATTCATCACAAGACAAGACAAACTTACGGGCATCCTTGAAGAGAGTAGGCCAATAAAAACCAGATTGAAATACCTTATGTGCAGTTCTATTCCAGCGTGGTGTCCTCCATAAGCCTCGGAATGACACTTGCGTAGGATCTGTTCCTGTTCATGCTCAGGTACACAACTTCTAATTACACCATCTACTCCTTCTTTATAAAGATGTGGGTCATCCCAAAAGTAATGTCTCAAGTCATAGAAAAACCTTTTCTTTTGCTGGTATGTGAAGCTAGGTGGTATAAACTTAGCAACAATATAATTAGCATAATCAGCATACCATGGAGTACTATGATAAGTACTTATAACATTAATTGTTCATCCGGAAAGCTATCATTGATAGGTAGTGGGTCATCAAGGACATTCTCTAACCTAGACAAGTTGTCTGCAACGGGGTTCTCAGCTCCCTTTCTATCAACAATATGCAAATCAAATTCTTGTAGCAAGAGAACCCATCTAATAAGTCTAGGTTTAGCATCTTTCTTTTCCATAAGGTATTTAACAGCAGCATGATCAATGTGAATAGTTACTTTAGAATCAACAATATAAGGTCTGAACTTATCACAAGCAAATACAACTGCTAAAAGCTCTTTTTCAGTAGTAGCATAATTTCTTTGAGCATTGTCTAGAGTCTTACTAGCATAATGAATAACATTTAATTTCTTATTGACTCTTTGCCCTAGAACAGCACCTACAGCATAATCACTAGCATCACACATAATTTCAAAGGGTAAATTCCAATCAGGTGGCTGGACAACAGGTGCAGAGACTAATGCTTTCTTAAGTATTTCAAATGCTTCTACACAATCATCATCAAAGACAAATGGTATATATTTTTGCAATAAATTAGTCAGAGGCCGAGAAATTTTTGAGAAGTCCTTAATGAACCTCCTATAAAATCCAGCGTGACCAAGGAAACTTCTTATAACTTTGATGTCCTTGGGACATGGCATCTTTTCAATCGCATCAACCTTGGCTTTATCAACTTCAATACCTCTTTCAGAAACTTTATGCCCCAAGACAATACCTTCATTAACCATAAAGTGGCACTTTTCCCAATTCAAGACAAGATTAGTTTCTTCACATCTCTGCAAAACTCGATCAAGATTGCTCAAGCAATCATCAAAAGAGGAACCATAGACGGAAAAATCGTCCATGAAAACCTCACAAATCTTTTCACAAAAGTCAGAGAATATAGCCATCATGCATCTTTGAAAGGTAGCAAGTGCATTACATAAACCAAAAGGCATACGTCTATAAGAAAAAGTACCAAAAGGGCATGTAAAAGTAGTCTTTAATTGATCTCTAGCCGACACAGGTATTTGAGAGAAACCAGAATAACCATCTAGAAAGCAATAGTGTGTATGTTTGCATAATCTTTCTAGCATTTGATCAATAAAAGGTAAGGGGTAATGATCTTTCTTAGTAGCTTTATTTAATTTGCGGAAATCAATTACCATCCTATAACCTGTGATAATTCTTTGTGGAATAAATTCATCCTTATCATTAGGAACAACAGTAATACCTCCCTTCTTAGGGACACAATGGACAAGACTTACCCACTAACTATCAGCAACGGGATAAATTATACCTGCCTCCAGAAACTTGAGTATTTCTTTTCTTACCACTTCTTTCATTTTAGGATTGAAACGTTGTTGAGGATCACGAACTGGTTTGGCATCTGCTTCCAAATTTATTTTATGTTGACATAGAGTGAGACTAATGCCCTTAAGATCATCAAGAGTATATCCAATAACAGCACGGTGCTTCTTCAGAGTTTTCAGCAATCTTTCTTCTTCATGCTCTAAAAGGTTAGCACTAATAATAACAGGATATATCTTCTTTTCATCAAGATAAGCATATTTAAGATTATCAGGCAATGGTTTAAGCTCAAACACGGGATCACCCTTGGGTGGAGGAGGATCCCCTAAAATTTCAACAGGAAAATTGTGTTGTAGAATAGGTTCCTGTTTAAAGAATACTTCATCTATTTCCCTTCTTTCATTCATGAACATATCATTTTCATGGTCTAGCAAATAGTGTTCTAAAGGATCACTAGGAGGTACGGCAATAGAGGCAAGACCAATAATCTCATCCTTACTAGGTAATTCTTCCTCATGATGTTGTTTACTAAATTTAGAGAAATTAAACTCATGAACCATATCATCCAAGCCAATAGTAACAACATTCTTTTCGCAATCTATCCTAGCATTAATAGTGTTCAAGAAGGGTCTACCAAATATAATGGGACAAAAGCTATCTTGCGGAGAAGTAAGAACAAGAAATCAGCAGGATATTTAGTTTTCCCACACAAGACTTCAACATCTCTAACAATTCCCATCGCTGAAATAGTATCTCTATTGGCAAGTTTAATTGTGACATCAATATCTTCTAATTCAGCAGGTGCAATTTCATGCTTGATTTCTTTATACAAGTCAAAAGGTATAACACAAGCACTAGCACCCATATCACATAAGCCGTGATAACAATGATCTCCTATTTTAACAGAAATAACAGGCACGCCTACCACAGGTCTATGTTTATCTTTAGCACAAGGTTTAGCAATTCTAGCAGTTTCACCTTCAAACTGAATAACACGCCCATCAATATTATCAGACAAGAGATCTTTAACAATAGCAATATTAGGTTCTACTTTAACTTGCTCAGGGGGTGTATAAGTTCTAATCTTGCTTTTACGAACAACAGTTGAAGCTTTAGCATGATCCTTTACTCTAACAGGGAAAGGTGGTTTCTTAACATAAGAAGTAGGAACAATAGGATCATTATAAGTGACAGTCTTTTATTCAACTTTAATAGGTGCAGCTATTTTTCCTTCTATGGGAGGATGATATTTAAACCACTTCTCCTTAGGGAGATCAACATAAGTAGCAAAATATTCACAGAAAGAAGCTACTATCTCAGAGTCAAGTCCATATTTAGTGCTAAACTTACGGAAAATATCGGTGTCCATAAAAGATTTAACACAATCAAACTTAGGTGTCATACCTGACTCCTTACCTTCATCGAGGTCCCAATCTTCACAGTTGCATTTAATTCTATCCAATAAATTCCATCTGAATTCAATAGTCTTCATCATAAAAGAGCCAGCACAAGAAGTATCGAGCATGGTTTGATTATTATGAGAAAGCCGAGCATAAAAACTTTGCATAATTATTTCTCTCGAGAGCTCATGATTGGGGCATGAATATAACATTGATTTAAGCCTCCCCCAAGCTTGAGAGATGCTTTCTCCTTCGCGAGGCCAGAAATTATATATATAATTGAGATCACGATGAACAAGATGCATAGGGTAATACTTTTGATGAAATTCCAACTTCAATCTTTTATAGTTCCATGATCTCATATCATCACATAGCCTATACCATATCAATGCATCTTCCTTCAAATATAAAGGGAAGACCTTCTTCTTAGCAACCTCATCGGGTATACCTGCAAGCTTCAATAATCCACGAACTTCATCCACATAAATTAAGTGCTCATCACGATACTTTGTTCCATCTCCTGTAAAAGGGTTAGCTAGCAGTTTTTCCATCATACCCGAAGGAAATTCAAAAGGAGTTTCATTTTCAATAGGTTCAGTAGGTTGAGGAGCAACTCTTTGCTCTACTGTACGGGGTAAAGATACCCCGAACAAGCCCCTCAGAGAATTACTTTCCATAGTAACAAGTGACAGTAAATTTCTGCACACTACATAAATTTTTCCTTACCAAATTCCACCTACCAAAGGCGCTACACTCCACGGCAACGGCGCCAGAAAAGAGTCTTGATGACCCACAAGTATAGGGGATCTATCGTAGTCCTTTCGATAAGTAAGAGTGTCGAACCCAACGAGGAGCAGAAGGAAATGATAAGCGGTTTTCAGCAAGGTATTCTCTGGAAGTACTGAAATAAGTGGTAACACATAGTTTTGTAATAGGATAAATTGTAACGAGCACCAAGTAACAAAAGTAAATAAAGTGCAGCAAGGTGGCCCAATCCTTTTTATAGCAAAGGACAAGCCGGAACAAACTCTTATAATAGGAAAAGAGCTCCTGAGGACACATGGGAATATCGTCAAGCTAGTTTTCATCACGTTCATATGATTCACGTTTGATACTTTGATAATTTGATATGTGGGTGGACCGGTGCTTGGGTGTTGTTCTTACTTGAACAAGCATCCCACTTATGATTAACCTCTATTGCAAGCATCCGCAACTACAACAAAAGTATTAAGGTAAACCTAACCATAGCATGAAACATGTGGATCCAAATCAGCCCCTTACGAAGCAACGAATAAACTAGGGTTTAAGCTTCTGTCACTCTAGCAACCCATCATCTACTTATTACTTTCCAATGCCTTCCTCTAGGCCCAAATAATGGTGAAGTGTTATGTAGTCAACGTTCACATAACACCACTAGAGGCTAGACAACATACATCTTATCAAAATATCAAACGAATACCAAATTCACATGACTACTAATAGCAAGACTTCTCCCTTGTCCTCGGGAACAAACGTAATTACTCACAAAGCATATTCATGTTCATAATCAGAGGGGTAATAATATGCATATAGGATCTGAACATATGATCTTCCACCAAATAAACCAACTAGCATCAACTACAAGGAGTAATCAACACTACTAGCAACCTACTAGCACCAATCCCGGACTTTGAGACAAGAATTGGATACAAGAGATGAACTAGGGTTTGGAGATGAGATGGTGTTGGTGAAGATGTTGATGGAGATTGCCCTCTCCCGATGAGAGGAGCATTGGTGACGATGATGGTGATGATTTCCCCCTCCCGGAGGGAAGTTTCCCCGACAGAACAGCTCTGCCGGAGCTCTCGAACGTCAATAAGGTAATATGACCCATTGTTTAAGTTCTTACTGACCACAAAGGGCCCTTCCCAAGGTGGGGATAGCTTGTGTGTGTCGGACTGATCCTGGATGAGTCGGAGCACCAAGTCGCCTTCTTGAAAGGTTCTAGTTTTAACCCGACGGCTGTGATAACGGCGCATGTGTTGTTGATAAATTGTTGATCAGGCTGCTGCCAAATCTCGGTCCTCATCTAACAAGTCAAGTGCATCCTGTCGGGCTTGTTCATTATTAGCTTCAACGTAAGCCACCACACGGGGCGAGTCATGACGGATGTCACTAGGCAGGACTGCTTCTGCTCCATAAACCATGAAGAAAGGTGCATAACCTATAGACCTGTTAGGAGTGGTATTGATACTCCATAGCACCGAAGGTAACTCCTCTACCCAACAACCTGGTGTTCGTTGTAAAGGAACCATAAGCCGGGGCTTGGGACCTTTTCAAATTTCCTGATTTGCTCTCTCAGCTTGACCATTAGATTGGGGGTGAGCTACTGAAGAAATATCAAGCCGGATATGCTCACGTTGACAAAACTCCTCCATAGCACCTTGGGACAAATTAGTGCCATTGTCAGTTATAATGCTGTGTGGAAAACCAAAGAGAAAAAACACCTTTTTCATGAACTAAACCGCCGTGGCTGCATCACACTTGCTCACTGGCTCTACCTCAACCCATTTTGTGAATTTTTCAACTGCCACAAAAAGATGTGTCTTTTTATCTTTGGATCTTTTGAAAGGTCCAACCATATCAAGCCCCCAAACTGCAAACGGCCAAGTGATTGTAATCATCCGCAGTTCTTGAGCCGGTACGTGTGCTCGTCGTGCAAACTTTTGACATCCATCGCACCTACTGACCAGATCCTCTGCATCAGCGTGAGCCGCTAACCGGTAAAAGCCATGACGAAAAGCTTTGGCCACTAGAGATTTTGAGCCGGCATGATGACCACAATCTCCCTCATGGATCTCACGAAGAATCTCTTGACCTTCTTCAGGAGAGACACATCGTTGAAACGCCCTAGTGACGCTGCGATGATACAACTCACCGTGAGAAATTGTCATTGACTTGGACCGCCGGGTTATCTGTCGGGCCAGGGTCTCGTCCTCTGGCAACTCGCCCCGGGTCATGTAAGCCAAGAACGGTACTGTCCAATCTGGAATGACATGAAGAGCCGCCACCAACTGTGCCTCCGGGTCAGGAATGGCCAAATCTTCCTCTGTAGGCAACTTAACAGATGGGTTATGTAAAACATCTAAAAAGGTGTTAGGTGGCATCTAAAAAGCTTCGTTCTTCTTGCGATCAATGTGTTCCAGTTGATAACCCTTAAACTGCCCTGCAACAGCGTCGACCTCGCGGCAATAAGCCGCCATGAGAGGATCCTTAGAATCCCACTTGCCTGACACTTGTTGAGCCACCAGATCTGAGTCTCCTAGGCACCGTACCCGGCTCAAACTCATTTCCTTAGCCATTCGAAGACCATGAAGCAAGGCATCATACTCTGCTGCATTGTTAGTGCAAGGAAACATCAATCGTAACACATAACGAAATTTGTCACCTCGAGGAGAAGTTAGAACAACTCCAGCCCTCGAGCCTTCCAATTGTCTGGACCCATCAAAGTGAATCGTCCAATATGTGTTGTCTGGTTTCTCCTCTGGCAACTGCAACTCTGTCCAGTCATTAATGAAGTCAACCAGCGCTTGAGATTTGATTGCAGTACGTGGCACATACTTCAAACCATGAGACCCAAGTTCAATAGCCCACTTGGCGACTCGTCCCGTGGCTTCTCTATTTTGAATAATGTCTCCTAGAGGAGCAGAGCTAACCACAGTGATTGGGTGACCCTGAAAGTAATGCTTGAGCTTCCGGCTTGCCATGAACACCCCATAAACAAGCTTCTGCCAGTGTGGATATCTTTGTTTAGATTCAATGAGCACCTCACTGGCGTAGTAAAACAGCCGTTGGACCAGATGTTCCTTGCCAGCCTCCTTGCGCTCCACAACAATGGCCACACTGACAGCACGTGAGTTAGCAGCCACATACAACAACGACTCTTTCTCAACCGGAGCAGCAAGAATCGGCGGCTCAGCGAGCTGTTTCTTCAGATCCTCAAAAGCAGAGTTAGCAGCGTCACTCCAGACAAAGGCATCCGCCTTCTTCATCATTTGATACAAAGGCATCGCCTTCTCCCCTAACCAGCTTATAAAATGGCTTAAGGCTGCGATGTGATCCGCCAACCGCTGAACGTCATTGATGCACGCCGGTTTAGCCAGAGATGTAATTGCTTTAATTTTCTCCGGGTTAGCCTCAATACCTCTGTTAGACACCAAAAAAAACCAAGAGTTTGCCAGCTGGGACTCCAAAAACACACTTGGTCGGGTTAAGCATCATCTTGTAGACCCAGAGGTTATCAAAGGTCTCCTTCAGATCAGTTACCAAGGTTTCCTTCTCTCTGGATTTCACCACTATATCATCCACATAAGCATGAACATTACGCCCAATCTGATTGTGAAGGCAATTCTGCACACATTGTTGATAAGTCGCCTGGGCACTCTTAAGCCCAAAAGGCATAGACACATAGCAGAAGGCTCCAAACGGAGTGATGAAAGTTGTCTTCTCCTGGTCCTTAACTGCCATCTTGATCTGATGATAACCCGAATAGGCATCCAAAAAACGCAAACGCTCGCAACCCGCCGTAGCATCAATGATCTGATCAATACGAAGGAGAGCAAAAGGGTCAGCCGGACAAGCCTTATTTAAATCGGTGTAATCCACACACATACGCCAGGTGTCATTCTTTTTTAGTACAAGCACCGGGTTAGCCAACCACTCCGGGTGAAAAATTTCAACAATGAACCCGGCCGCCAAGAGCCGGGCCACCTCTTCTCCAATCGCCTTGCGCCTTTCCTCGTTAAACCGTCGAAGAAACTGCCTGACCGGCTTAAATTCAGATCAATATTGAGAGTGTGCTCAGCGAGTTCTCTCGGGACACCCGGCATGTCAGAAGGCTTCCATGCAAAGATGTCCCGGTTCTCACGGATGAACTCGATGAGCGCGCTTTCCTATTTTGGATCCAAGTTAGCACTGATAATGAACTGTTTAGATGAGTCACCAGGCACAGAATCAACCATCTTGGTGTCATCAGCTGATTTGAATTTCAACACCGGTTCATGCTCCGTAGTTGGCTTCTTCAAAGACGTCATGTCTGCCAGGTCAACATTACCTTTATAAAACTTTAATTCCTCTGTTGCACAAACAGACTCAGCATAAGCAGCATCACCTTCTTCACATTCCAGGGCTATTTTCCGGCTTCCATGTACTGTGATGGTGTCTTTATAACCCGGCATCTTGAGCTGCAGATATACATAACACAGCCGAGCCATGAACTTGGCATAAGCTGGCCGTCCAAACAGGACATGATATGGGCTTTTGATCTTAACTACTTCAAAAGTTAACTTCTCAGCCCTAGAATCGTATTCATCCCCAAAGGCTACTTCCAGCTCAATCTTACCAACTGGGTATGCTGACTTATCAGGTACAACACCATGAAAAACAGTGTTGGATTGTTTAAGACTCTTGTCAGTCAACCCCATGCGATGAAACGTCTCATAATAGAGGATGTTGATGCTACTGCCTCCGTCCATGAGAACCTTAGTAAACTTATATCCACCAACCTGAGGCGCCACCACCAAAGCCAAGTGACCCGGATTATCAACCTGGGGAGGGTGATCCTCCCTACTCCACACAATAGGCTGTTCTGACCATCTCAAATAACGTGGAACCGCCGGCTCAACAGCGTTTACAGCCCTCTTATGAAGTTTCTGGTCCCTCTTGCACAAACTAGTGGTAAATACATGGTACTGCCCATTGTTCAGCTGTTTCGGGTTACTCTGATACCCGGACTGCTGCTGCTATTGCTGCTGATTACTTTGGCCGGATTGCTGATTATAACCACCTTGGTTACCCAGATGGCCCTAGCCGTGAAAACCGCCTTCGCCTGAGCCGGCGCCCGGGCCATGAAAGCCGCCGCCACCTGAACCGCCGCCAGGTCCGCGGTTACCATCGAACATGTTGGAATTTTTAAATGCCTTCATGATCATACAGTCCTTCCACAGATGGGTAGATGGCTTCTCCCGGGTGTCGTGTCTCGGACAGGGTTCATTCGGTAGTTTCTCAAGGGTGGGACCTGACCCGCCTGACCGAGGAGGTGGCCTCCCCTTGCGCTATTGGTTGTTTCCCTGTGTACTAGCATTAGCCACAAACTCGTCAGCCTTACGTTTATTACCTCCTTGATTCGCTGGGTTATGCTCGTGACCCTTTCCATTGTCGTTCTTTTTTCCCTTCCCTGCCTTCTCTTCATCAGACGCGGGATCCTTGGTACTATCTGAATCAACATATTTGACCAGAGCCGCCATCAACTAGCCCATGTCATGACAATCACGCTTGAGCCGCCCCAGCTTCTGCTTCAGAGGTTCAAAACGGCATTTTTTCTACAACATTAAGACCGCAGAGCCGGCATCCATCTTATCAGATGAATGTATTATCTCCTTGACCCGGCGCACCTAATGGGTCGTGGACTCACCTTCCTCTTGCTTACAGTTAGTCAAGTCCATGATTGACATAGGTTGCTTACATGTGTCCTTGAAGTTCTGAATGAACCGGGCTTTTAACTCCGCCCATGAGCCGATGGAGTTGGGTGGCAACCCTTTCAACCAAGTGCGAGCTATTCCATCCAACACCATAGTGAAATATTTAGCCATTGCTGCATCGCTGACCTCCAATAGCTCCGTCGCCATCTCATAACTTTCAATCCATGCCCTAGGCTGCAAGTCGGCCGTGTAATTAGGCACTTTACGAGGCCCCTTGAAATCTTTTGGCAAGCGCTCATTACATAGAGCCGGCACCATTCAAGGGACACCTCCTGTCCTTGTGGCCACTCCTGCCTCAACAGAGGTTGCTGGATAAACCAAAAAAATTCTGATGAGCCGCCTGCTCAGCTGCCAGTTGAACCGCCCGCTCAGCCTCCTGGCGGATCCTCTCCTGATCTACCAAGTTAAAGGCTCCATCCTGCGCCGGGTCATGCCTGCGCGGTTGGTTACGGCGTTGGGCATTGCTTGACATAAACGCCGAGTCCATATGCCTGCTATAGCTCGGGCTCCGGCTTGGGCGAGGGGTTGAGTGGATTCTGTCTCGACTATAAGAGTGCACATCCTACTGTGCCAGGGCTGTCTGAAGAAGTTCTCTGACTCTTCGTGTTTCGATCACCGTTGGAGAGTCGCCTTCCATTGGGAGAGCCGCCAGACGAGCCGACGCGGCAATTAAATTCTCCAAAGGGTTAGAGAAGTGACCCGGTGGTACTGGCGTGTAATGAGGCGGAGCAGTATTCACACCGGGTGGTTCCATAGCCCTCGGCTGAACCGGTGCCCCCGTCACGGGTGTTGTGAACTAGTTTGCCTCTGGCGAGTTGCTAGGACCGGCCCCGGGTGTGTGGAAAAGGTTCCTAGGATCGTAAGTCAGAGGCAGACGTGACTGAGTTTTCTGGTGTCTTCTCCTCATGACCTCGTCTGACGCGTTCAGATCCACCAAGAGCTGGAAAGTCTTCGCTTGAAGCTGCCGAGCACGATCATCCAAAGCCGCCCGGTCCACAGCCATCCTGACATCTTCTGCTGCTAAATTTTCCTTGGCTTGTGCCACCTCTTCACGTAGTCGTGCCACCTCCGCGTCATGCTGAGCCTTATCCCCGACTCAACCACAGCTGTCAACAGAGCCGTCATCTTATCCATGAGGTCCATTAGTACCTGAGCCGGGGGCGCGTGGGGTCTCCTGACTCGGCTGCTGCCGACCCGGTGGTTATTGTTGCCGCAGCCATAGAATTCTGCCCGGGTTGAGTGTCAGCCATGAAGACTCCGGCTCGATTCGGCGGCTTAGAGGGGTCCAGAATACTGCTGCCATTGGAACAGCCCCCAAGCACGCCATCCTGTAGTTGATACAAAGAGTCTGTCTCGCCTGTGGACGACGCGCCGTCAGAGCAGATGGCCGTCTCACCACTGTCTATCGATCCTTCAAAAAATTCCCCTCCATGGATGCAACCCACGAAGGCCCGCCGCACGGCAGATTGAGCCCGGGCGGGTCTCGCGCGCTGAGCCGTCTCGATGAGTTTGGTGCAGATGTCCGGCTCAGGGCCTGACTCGCCGATCCGACCGATGAAAACATGGATTCCGCCGAAGGGGACCTGGTACCCGTACTCAATCGAGCCGGCGTCGAGGCCCCAGCCTTCGTCGTCGATGTAGAGCTTGCCGCGACGACTCTTGGTCATCCGGCCCACAGCGTATCCCTTGAGCCCTTCGAAGTTTCCCTTCAAGAACTCAAATCCACCGTGCGCTGGCCCCACGGTGTGGGCGTCAACTGTCATGGGATTGTCACGGCAGATGTCCTAGCGAAAGGACTTAGTCATAGGGCCATCGCAACTAGGAAGCTTAAAGGGGTTAATCGGGACAAAGGACACGAGAGGTTTATACTGGTTCGGCCCCTTACGGTGAAGGTAAGGCCTAGTCCAGTTGATGTTGTATTGCTAGGTTTCGATTACCAAGGAGCGAGTCCGCTAGCTTGGCTACAGATCTGTTGTCTCTTGCCCTAAGCCGCCACCGGGTCGTCCCCTTATATACACGGGTTGACGCCTGGCGGCCTACAGAGTCCCGGCCGGCTCATATAATGTGTCCGGCTCGGTGACTTCCTTTACATGCCTTTCTTTACAAGCCTTTCTTACTCATGGCGGTTTACAATCATGGGCCTCAAGCCGCCTCTGGGCTTGGGCCTACTACAAGGTTTATACTAAACCATCGCCTTGTATATTCACTGAACTTTTAGTAACCCGCCATTAGGATTGACCCGACCCCTTCTGGGCGGGTCATACCTGATAGTTATATCCCCAACAAAACCCTAAATCTAAACATAAACTTAATATTACGAATTGAGTTGATTCATATGGGACTTGTGAAAACTTTTTGAAGTTTGGCAAAAAAAAGTAATTATTATGAATTCAAGTTTTAATATTTTAAACTTGGTGAAATTGTAAAAATTGTAAAAATTTATTCTAGAGTGGTTTAAAAATATTCATAGCAAGGATCACAATATGCAAACGAAACATATATTAGCCTTTCAGTTCAAAAGATATAAGAGATTCAAGATTGGAAGTGAAATAAAAACACATGGGGAGAGAGAAACTAGCATGGTGTGATGGGTGGACAACTCACAAAGTCACTCATGAATGGGATAAAGGTGGGCTAACACATCACATTTCCCCACAGTAATTATACACTAAGCCATTAGCATGTTTTTCAATCACGGTGGAGATCAATGGCGTGCAAAAATTGTGCTAAGATCGTTGTGTGTTTCACCGGTAAAATGGAAACTAGAGTCTATTCGCGGCTTACAATGGACGAACGCTTTGTTTAATGCGGGTTGCATGCACCAAAGTTGTTTTTTCTAATGTTTGATGTGCGCACCAAATTGAGTTTGGAACCTATGAGTGATCCACGTCCCCTGGACTTCTAGTGGAAACCTACTTGCGCTCGTAGGACATGTGAGTGACTCGACTACTAATCTGTCTTTGCCTGTGCCACACCAGACATGTGTTGATCAAAATTAGCCATGACGTGTTCATGATTGAACAAGAACCTAGCCATAGGGGAAGGTCCTGATGCTACAACAAGAATGACCAGCATGGCCATGTAGGTGGCTACTCTGAATCTCCCCTTGATCACTTTATCTACCCTCCCCATTTTTGAGACCCCCATCATGCATGGTTGACTTTGAATTGTTGTTTACGCAGTTGGTTGCTGTCGTAGGTCACAAATCGCACCACGATTTAGGTAATCATGTATATCTCACAGGGTCACATTTATCTCTCAATCGTCTATTTCAAATTAGCATGCATTATGCCTTGATTCATGTCTGCCAGTGTACCGTTGTTATTAAATTTGGACTATTGGACCTGATTATTGGCTCCCATTAAATTTTTTGCATCAAAACAATCTCAAGAAAGAAGTACCGACATCAGTAACGGACTACCTGAGACGTAGTGTTCTACAAGAAAAAAACAAAAAGTGGTTACCCAGAATGAGCTGACTTTGAGTAATTTACTTACAAAAGCAACTTTGTTTGCTCTATCCTTCTAGTTATGCTTTGTCAGGTTGTCATTAGTCATGATAACCCCATGGGAGAGGTACCAAACAAAGATTTTAAACTTTAGGGGTATTTTAAGTTTTCAAATAAGCGAAATTGACAATGTGTATCCATTAGATCCCTTTGCATAGATTTGATGTTGATTGAACACACATGTCAGGACACATCTAGACATAGATCAAACCCCTACCCCAGTTAACCAGTCTAGCATTTCTGCCCATGCCAATAATTTTGCAGCAATGAGAACTCACATAGAGCTGACATTCATCGGCATCGAGCACCTCACTTCCACCACACAACACCTAGCAAAGTACACATGCAAAAACATGGTAACACATTAATAGCATATCAGCCCTTATTTCATCAATAGTGGAAAACATATAGACACGTTTGAAATACGAAAGTTCATGAGGATATTGATAACGAGATCGATATACCAACATATATCATATTTACATATCATAGAATATTTATTGATTATATTTTTATCATTTAATAATTACTAAATAAAAGATACAAAATAATAAGCCAGTGCCAACATATTTATTGTTACATGGCATACCAAACACATTTAACATACAAGAAACAGAAACCTTCACAATGCATATCTTAAAAGATACTAAGACGTTAAAACCTCGTGATACTAAACATTTGTTAATTGAGTGCTCACCAATATCAACTATATCATGTCTTATCAAGTATTAGGTGAATGCACATGCACATACATCAAATAATACAATTACTCACACAAACTTCTGAATGACACAATTAGACCACAAAACTGGATCCAATAGCATAAGACATGGAAGCAACCAGGGAGTTGTTTGTAGTTTGATCTAGACATAGGATCAAAGGATCATCAAACATGTGGACATGTAAAATTCAAAGTACCACAATTTTTTTTCACACAACATAAAATTTGGGCTATCACGATATCATGGTTTGATACATTACCATGTAAGAAACTTGTGTTGTTAGAAATTCCACATTTGAAGTCCAGACATCACTTTTTTTTGAGGAATCACCGGGCGGAGAGTTCTCCCACCTGAATATATTGCTCAAAAGCGGCCAAAGTCAAGAGCCACCTGGGGGAGAGTTCTTCCACATTTGAAGCCCGCACATCACTATTTGTTCGCAGCTATAAGTAATCCTGTAAAACATCGAAAAAGCATTGCAGAGACCGAGCTCCACATAGCTCTTTATTTTTTTTCAGCGAAAATACTATTTTCACACATTGAAAAAATCTGAAAAAAAGTCTATACATACATGTGTATTTGTATTATACACATATGAAATTTCATGAACATATATGTTTTCATGTAGTGTATATGAAAAAGATAAATACACAGATTAATATAGGCTATATCTTTGTTGTTTTTATGTCAGATATTTATCTTTTTGTGTAGCACACAAATAACTGAATTACATGATGAAACTTTTTACCTACTTGACAAACATGCATATGTATTTGTATAAAAAAAATTGATATTTTTTGAAACTTTTAAGTATATTTTGAATTATTATTTTTGGCAAAACGGGCTCAATGGAGCCCGGCCTCTGCAACGCCGCACTCTGTAAAACATGTCCTATTATGTTTTCCCACGCAAGACTTCTTTCGCGCGCCGAAATCGTTTATCCGTGCAATTGGACGAGTCCTATCAAAAAAGTTGAGGGTACAAGGTCTCAAGTTTTGGTACTCCCTCCGTCACGGTTTAGTAGGCGCGCTTGTAAATTCTCTGGGACCTAGGTGGTTATCTATTGGTTGTGAGATGGCCTAAGAAATAGCATTCACACTACGCATGCATATAGAAATAGTATATCGGAGTACTAATTAGCTACTAGAAATAAATGCAATGCGCCCTAAACCTTGTCTATTATGGAAACGCACGCAAATTTAACTATGCCTTCTAAACTGTGACGGAGGGAGTAAGACAAATTGAACCATGCCATTAATTGGGTTTATTGACATGCACATCCTCCTCTATCCATGTGTACAACAAATACAATCGCTCATACAATCTAGGCCTAATTAGACTGATTTTGGATCTACAAGTAAAAGTAATCATTAAATTCACCATATCACGCAAAATATCAACTGGTAAATTGACCATATCGTCCACGAAATGCCACAACCAATATAGCCTCGTAAAATCAGCTAATGAATAAACAGCGAATTTTACACAAAATACAAAAAGTAAAGTAGAACAATATACCATCTATATCATGCAAAATGTTACTGCGCCATATATAAGTAACTACAACAACCACGGACAAATATCAGCAGCAGTCAGCGCAATCAAATTGGTGATATGGAGTATTTGGAGATCTCCAATCTCTATCTTTTATACGCCATAAATCGAGCAAAAAAAGCCACCCCTACCCGACGTCATCGCCGCCGTCCCTCTCGCTTCTCTCCCTCCTTTTATACCCTCGCCTTTGCTCCCACCACCAGCACCACACTGACAGGACAGACACATCCCAGCTCCACGCAGGAGCAGCCACGCCCCATTCTTGTCGCTGCTAGTTTACTCGCCTCTCGTCTGCTAACGTGCGTGCTGCTATGGAGGCGGCGGAGCAGATTGCGGTGGTGTGGAAGCAGGTCCGCGGCCCGGTCATCGCGCCGCTGCTGCGCGCGTCCGTGATGGTCTGCCTCGCCATGTGCGTGATCCTGTTCGTGGAGAAGGTGTACATGGCCGTCGTCATCGTGGCGATGAGGCTGATCGGCCGCCGCCCCGAGCGGCAGTGGCGGTGGGAGCCCCTCCGCAACGACGACCCCGAGCTCGGCAACGCCGCCTATCCCATGGTCCTCGTCCAGATCCCCATGTACAACGAACGCGAGGTGAGCACTGTCTACGCTCCACAGCCTAGAGGAAAGAGAGAGCACGAAACCACGTCGCTGTACGGATTTTACTGTATTGGCTGCTGACAATCTGCCATTTGCTGGCAAAATCTTTCGCTGTAATGCCGCCCTCCGATAAAAATTGTAGGAGTTCTACTTACTTTTTTTGTATGGTTGACTCGCAGGTTTACAAGAAGTCGATCGGGGCGGCGTGCGGGCTGTCCTGGCCGTCGGATCGGATCGTCATCCAGGTGCTGGACGACTCCACGGACCCCGCCATCAAGGTAAACCGCATAGGCATACGCGCACAAACCATAAGCATTTTCTCCAACTTCCAGCACATTTCCAGTATCCATAAGATTGAGGTAGTTCAGACTTTTCATTTACCGTGGTTTCTTCAGAAAAAGAAGCACACGCATGTATATACGCACTTAGCATATATCAGTACACGTGCGGTTGTTTGTTGAATTTTTTTTTAAATTTTTTCATCTGTTCATCTTCAATCGTGGCAGTACAACGAACACTAGAAATAATAAAAATTACATCCAGATCCGTATACAATCTAGCGACGACTACAAGCACTGAAGCAAGCCGAAGGCGCGCTGTCGTCATCGCCCCTCCCTCGCTGGAGCCAGGCAAAACTTGTTGTACTAGACAGTCGGGAAGCATCATGCTAAGGCGTCATAGGACCAACGGATCAGAACAGCAACCGCTGTGGTTGAAGAGTAGCGCAGATCGGAAGGATCCAACCTGAAGACAGACGAACATAGACGAACAACGACAAGATCTGAGCAAATCCATCAAGAACAGATCCGCCGGAGATACACCTCCACATGCCCCCCGACCAGTGGCGAATCTAGCACGGAAATGAAGGGTAGGCTCAAAGCAAGTTCCTAGGTCTAATTAGCAATGCATTGCAATTATTGGATGTAAAACACCTTGATATAAATGGCAAGTATAGTACATTTAGTTGAAATAGGATTTTTGGAGGGTAGGCTTCAGCCTATTGAAGCCCCCCTGGTAGAATCGCCACTGCCCCCGACGATGCTAGACGCATCATCAGTATAGAGACTGGGCGATGAGAACCTGATTCTATCTTCAAGGAGCTGCCGCCATCTCGTCTTCCTGAGGCCCTATCCGCCGGGAGACACGGAAAACCTAGCATTTTCTTATGACAGGAAGTGTGCGAAAAGAGCGCATAACATGCACATGCTCACCCATTGTTGTTTCTTTAATTCTTTTATTACAATTGGTACATACGGCCATTAACGTGAACTGCATGCATATACTATATGCAGTTATGCACGGATCCTGATGTTTTCATTTCGTGATCGCGTATACCACGGTGCAGGAGCTGGTGCAGGCGGAGTGCCATCGGTGGGCGAACAAGGGTGTAAACATCAAGTACGAGATCCGGGACAACCGGCGCGGGTACAAGGCCGGCGCGCTCAAGGAAGGCATGAAGCACGGCTACGTCAAGGACTGCGACTATGTGGTCATCTTCGACGCCGACTTCCAGCCCGAGCCGGATTACCTGAGCCGCGCCATGCCCTTCCTCGTCCACAACCCCGAGATCGCCCTCGTCCAGGCCCGCTGGGTATTCGGTACATCATCTCGGGCATCCCTTCTTGTTTTGGCCGAAATTCTGTACTGCATGGTGCTGACATTTCTCTTGCTGCTGCTGATTCTGTGTGAGTGAGCAGTGAATGCAAATGAGTGCTTGATGACAAGGATGCAGGAGATGTCCTTGGACTATCACTTCAAGGTGGAGCAAGAAGTGGGTTCCTCAGCTTATGCCTTCTTTGGCTTCAATGGTAATAAACTTTTGATCTCGCAATATATGAATGTCACCATTTACATTTGTGAGGCCTCTGTGTTTCCTTTTGACCAATTATAAGCTTCTGTCTCTTTTTCCTGTGTACATAAATAGGAAAAGGCAAACATGGCATCAAATCACACTGTCAGAAAATCGTATGCAATTGCATCAGTGTACCATTTGCCTTCTGTGTCAGCTCTTCCACGAAACAATACTAGGAAACCAAGGGACACAATAGTATTACTAGAACAAGCATAGGTTGCAACATGATCAGAGTTACCATTAGGCAGATAATCAATTGCGCTAACGATTTTGATGTTAGGCAGCTCTAGGTCTAACCCGGAAAAAGATACAGAAAAAACACAAAGGTTGATAGAGATAACACAACTGAAGGATCAAATTCCCCATATATATTTTCCTGGACTAACTAACAGATAGTAGTACATACTTGAACATGGATTTTAGCAGCAGCCAGCAGTCACACTTTGCATCACCTGATCCGTCTTCTTAACATGCAAAATACTTGTTTAACAGGAACCGCTGGTGTGTGGCGCATATCTGCTCTGAATGAGGCAGGTGGCTGGAAGGACCGAACCACGGTCGAAGACATGGACCTGGCTGTCCGAGCAAGCCTCAAGGGATGGAAGTTTGTGTACCTTGGTGATCTCAGGGTAAATATGCACCAGTAACCTATCAGTTTCATGCAAGAAAACCACTGCATCACTTTGCACTCCTTGTATGAACCATGTGCTGAACTTGTAAATGTTGTTTCAGGTTAAAAGTGAGCTCCCAAGTACGTTCAAGGCATTTCGGTACCAGCAACATAGATGGTCGTGCGGGCCTGCAAATCTGTTCAGGAAAATGTTGATGGAGATTGTCAAAAATCAGGTCACTTGCACCAAGCTAGTATATTTTGAAATTTCTGTTACAGATAAAATTTATTGCTAACAAGCTATATTGATCTTGATGCAGAAAGTGACGCTTTGGAAGAAAATCTACGTCATCTACAACTTCTTTCTCGTGCGCAAGATAATCGGGCACATTTTGACGTCTGTGTTTTACTGCCTTGTTATCCCAGCCACAGTTTTTGTTCCTGAGGTTGAGATACCAAGGTGGGGTTACTTCTACATTCCAACCGTTATCACCCTTCTCAATGCTGTTGGGACTCCAAGGTACCAATCATCTCATCTATGCAATTTGTTTAAAAGGTGATGAACCTAAACCTCCTAACTTCGACACATGTGTATTAACATGAGAAATCATCAATTGATGCAGGTCTTTTCACTTGGTTATCTTTTGGGTACTGTTTGAGAATGTCATGTCATTGCATAGAACAAAGGCGACCTTCAGCGGTCTACTGGAGCTAGGGAGGGTGAATGAGTGGGTGGTGACAGAAAAGCTTGGTGATATTCTGAAGATGAAAGTACAAAGCAAAGTTACCAAGAAGCTGCGAATGCGGATAAGAGAAAGGTACATTATCATAATTGGTTTTCTCATGTGCATCTCTCAACTCTCGTACCTAAACTTTAATATGGAATCAGGTTGCAGCTTTTGGAGCTTGGTGTTGCAGCCTATATATTCTTTTGTGGAAGTTATGACCTTTTGTTTGGCAAAAGATATTACTATGTCTTTCTCTTCATGCAATCCATCGCTTTCTTTGTCGTCGGTGTGGGTTTTGTTGGGACACTTGTCCCCAACTGATAATGCTCTCCATTCATGGTGTAATGTTGTCCCGAAAGATTCAGTGTAACAGCACTGGAAGAGAAGACATAGATAGATATGTAGGTTTGTTTTAGCTGGTAGGCATGTGCTGTGAAGCACATTACTTAGGTGATGATCAAGAAGGCTTGTTAGAGCCTCTGCATTACCGCAGTAGATTGCTGAGGTTTAATCATTTGTCCGAAAAGAATAACATAAGGGAGTTTGTTCATTCAGTCTTAGCAGGCACGGTTTGTTATGGGAAGAGGAGGAAATAGTGTCTGGTGCCTCAACTTTGCCCACCTGAAATACTATAAGGATGATCTACTTGTTTATCTCCAGTTTTTACCCATAATTTATATCTTGTCGACGTTAAGCGCAATAAACATTTGGGAAAGTTTCATTCAGGCAACTGTTGTTGGAAACAGAGTTAGTATGGCACTAGCTGACCTGAGTTTGTTGCTTCCAGAGAAACCAGCTGTTCTATCTCTTTCCGAACGACCGACTGTGCTGTATCATTCAGAAACATCCCCTTCAGATGGTACTGCCGGTACTGCCTGTCAGTCCATGGATACAGCTGAATTGCGACAAACGACAAGGCCAGCATCGTCACTCAACAAATCGCAAGGATTTATGAACATCTCCGACCAGCAGCGATTGCCGATCCTTTCCACCATAGCTCACACTCGCAAGGAGTGCTCGTTGATCGAGCGGGCCAAGGCATTGCAGGCTTCATATATCTCCCAACTCTCGTCGTGGTATGTGTCTCTGGCAAGGAAGACGTGCTTCTTCCCCTGGACTTCGACGGCGCTCCAAGCAGGGTCCTTCCGAATGCCCAGCGACTTCATGGACTCGTGCATACCGGCCACGCTGTCCCACATGTCGCAGGCAGCGTACGTGTTCGCGAGGACGACGTACTTGCCGGCATTCCCCGGCTGCAGCCGAAAGAAGCGCTGCGCGGCAAGCTCGACCAGCCCCACGTCGCCGTGCTTCCTGCAGGCGCCCAGCAGCGCGCCCCAGACCACCGAGTGCTCCTGGCAGTCCGGCAGGTTCTTGACAAGCTCGTAGGCTTCGCGGAGCCTGCCGACCCTAGCGAGCATGTCGACCACCGCCGCGTAGTGCGCGCCCTTCGGGGTGAGCCCGTAGTCCGACGGTATGGACGAGAAGTGCATCAGACCCTCATCGACGAGCCCGCCGTGCGCGCAGGCCGAGAGCACAGCGAGGAACGTCACGTCGTTCGGCCGGAACCCGTCGCGCGTCATCTCGCCGAAGAGCGCCAGCGCCTCGCGCACGTGGCCGTGCTGGCCGTGCCCGGAGATGAGCGCGGTCCACATGGTGACGTTCCGCTCCGGCGCGGCCGCGAACGCCCGGCGCGCGTCCTCGGCGCTGCTGCACTTGAGGTACATGTCGACGAGCGCGCTGTTGGCGAACACGTTGACGGCGGCGACGGCGGACTTGACCATGACGCCGTGCACGCGCCGGCCGTGGTCCAGCGCGGCCATCCTGGCGCACGCGCAGAGCACCGACGCGAACGTGAACTGGTCCGGCCTCAGCCCCTCAGCCCGCACCAGGCCGAACATGTCCACCGCCTGCGCCTCCTCCCGCCCGCGCGTGCACCCGGATATCATCGCGTTCCACGCCACGACGTCCCTGCGCGGCATTCCGTCGAACAGGTTCCGGGCGACGCCGAGCTCCCCGATCTTGGAATAAAATATCAGCAGCTTGGTGGCCATGTAGTCGCTGCATCTGAAGCCGGTGGAGACCATGCGCGCGTGGATCCTCTTGCCGAGCCTCGCGTCCCTCCGGTTCACGCACTCTTGCAGCAGAAGAGCGTAGGCGCTCGAGACGGCGAACACGGCGCTCCGGTGGAGGAGGCTCACGGCACGAGAGAGCTCCCCCGCGATGCACAGCGACCTCAGCTTTCGCGCTAGGCTACTCGAGTCCATGGCCTAGGGAAATCAGGCAGGGTCAGAACAGGGGAATTAACCGTAGCATGTTTTAGTTTCTCAGAAGCATGTTGTTGTTCTGAATTCCAACGGAAACCTTCCTTGTTTCAAAGATAAAAACAAGGGCTTGCATATCAGTATGTAGTTCTGTAGTAGATAGTTAGGGCATCTCTAGCAGATCCTGCAACCACGCGTTCCATAAAATATGTATAACAAGGGACGTGTTTACAGGATCTGTTCGGCCGGAGCGCTTGTCGCACCGTAAATTTTTCATAAAACATCAAACATATTACACATATGGAGGGAAATTTGTGGAGTGGATGCGGCGCAGGGTGAAGGAAATATGCCCAAGAGGCAATAATAAAGTTATTATTTATTTCCTTATTTCATGATAAATGCTTATTATTCATGCTAGAATTGTATTAATCGGAAACATAATACATGTGTGAATACATAGACAAACATAATGTCACTAGTATGCCTCTACTTGACTAGCTCGTTAATCAAAGATGGTTAAGTTTCCTAACCATAAACATGAGTTATCATTTGATTAATGGGATCACATCATTAGGAGAATGATGTGATTGACTTGACCCATTCCGTTAGCTTAGCACTTGATCGTTTAGTATGTTGCTATTGCTTTCTTCATGACTTATACATGTTCCCATGACTATGGGATTATGCAACTCCCGTTTACCGGAGGAACACTTTGTGTGCTACCAAAACATCACAACGTAACTGGGTGATTATAAAGGTGCTCTACAGGTGTCTCCGAAGGTACTTGTTGAGTTGGCGTATTTCGAGATTATGATTTGTCACTCCGATTGTCGGAGAGGTATCTCTGGGCCCTCTTGGTAATGCACATCACTATAAGCCTTGCAAGCATTGTAACTAATGAGTTAGTTGCGGGATGATGCATTACAGAACGAGTAAATAGACTTGCCGGTAACGAGATTGAACTAGGTATTGAGATACCAACGATCGAATCTCGGGCAAGTAACATACCGATGACAAAGGGAACAACGTATGCTGTTATGCGGTTTGACCGATAAAGATCTTCGTAGAATATGTGGGAGCCAATATGAGCATCCAGGTTCCGCTATTGGTTATTGACTGGAGACGTGTCTCGGTCATGTCTACATAGTTCTCGAACCCGTAGGGTCCGCACGCTTAAAGTTCGGTGACGATTTGTATTATGAGTTTATGTGTTTTGATGTACCAAAGGTAGTTCAGAGTCCCAGATGAGATCGGGGACCTGACGAGGAGTCTCGAAATGGTCGAGACGTAAAGATTGATATGTTGGACGACTATATTCGGACATCGAAAAGGTTCCGAGTGATTCGGATATTTTTCGGAGTACCGGGGAGTTACGGGAATACGGGAAAGAAGTGTTGGGCCTTAATGGACTTTAGTGGGAAGGAGCGGCAGCAGCCAGGAGGTGGCGCGTGCCCCTCCCAAGCCCAGTCCGAATTGGACAAGGGGTTTGGGGCGCGGCCCCCCTCTCCCTTCCTTCTCCCCTTCCCTCCTTTCCCCTTCTCCTAGTTGGACTAGGAAAGAAGGAAACCTACTCCTACTAGGAGTAGGAATCCTACTCCCTTGGCGCGCCCCTCCTAGGGCCGGCCTCCTCCTCCCTTGCTCCTTTATATACGGGGGCAGGGGGCACCCCAGGACACAAGTTGATCGGTTTATCTCTCCCAACCGTGTGCGGTGCCTCCCTCCATCATAATCCACCTCGATCATATCGTAGCGGTGCTTAGGCGAAGCCCTCTGTCGGTAGCATCATCATCACCTTCACCACGCCGTCGTGCTGACGAAACTCTCCTGTGAAGCTTTCATGCATCGGAGCTCGCGGGACGTCATCGAGTTGAACGTGTGCAGAACTCGGAGGTGTCGTGCGTTCGGTACTTGGATTGGTCGGATCGTGAGGACGTATGACTACATCAACCGCGTTGTGCTAACGCTTCCGCATTCGGTCTACAAGGATACATGGACACACTCTCCCATCTCGTTACTATGCATCACCATGATCTTGCGTGTGCGTAGGAATTTTTTTGAAATTACTACGTTCCCCAACAGTGGCATCAGAGCCAGGTTTATGCGTAGATGTTATATGTATGAGTAGAACACAAGTGAGTTGTGGGCGATACAAGTCATACTGCTTACCAGCATGTCATACATTGATTCGGCGGTATTGTTGGATGAAGCAGCCCGGACCGACATTATGCGTACGCTTACGTGAAACTGGTTCTACCGATGTGCTTTGCACATAGGTGGCTGGTGGGTGTCAGTTTCTCCAACTTTAGTTGAATCGAGTGTGGCTACGCCCGGTCCTTGAGAAGGTTAAAACATCACTAACTTGACGAACTATCGTTGTGGTTTTGACGCGTAGATAAGAACGGTTCTTGCTCAGCCCATAGCAGCCATGTAAAACTTGCAACAACAAAGTAGAGGACGTCTAACTTATTTTTGCAGGGCATGTTGTGATGTGATATGGTCAAGATATGATGCTATAATTTATTGTATGAGATGATCATGTTTTGTAATGGAGTTATCGGCAACTGGCAGAAGCCTTATGGTTGTCTCTTTATTGCATAAGATGCAAGCACCAAATAATTGCTTTACTTTATCACTATGCGATAGCAATAGTTGCAAGAGCAATAGTTGGCAAGATGACCATGTGACGACACATTGATATAGATCAAGATGATGGAGATCATGGTGTCATGCCGGTGACGATGGAAACCAGGACGATGCTTTGGAGATGGAGATCAAAGGCACAAGATGATGATGGTCATATCATGTCACATATTTTGATTGCATGTGATGTTTATCTTTTATGCATCTTATTTTGCTTAGTTCGATGGTAGCTTTACACTACTAGGGAAAAGCCTGGCAGTAGCGCTGGTTTTTGGCCTATCAGTAGCGCGGGTAAGCGCGCTACTGATAAGGCGCTACAGCTAATGCTTAGCAGTAGCGCCTATTGGCACTTCTACTGCTATATCTACTTAGTAGTAGCGCTTTCCAAGTCAATCGCTACTGCTAATTATTAGTAGCGCTTTCGAAAACAACCGCTACTACTATTATTCCCTATTCCATTTCTTTTGAATTTTAGGTCGTATTCATATACCTGTATACAATTTTTCATACAGTAGCAATTTAGAGATTGTTTTTACATCGTAATGAGTTATTAAATCACTAGGTGAAAGAACCTTGGATTAGTTTCAAGTGCATGGATCCAAAGTAACCAATGGTCACTTTGGATCCATCCATTTGAAACTAATTGGCGGTTCTTTCACCCAATGACATAATAACTTCTCATCATTATCATAATATCATTAACAACTTATCATCGTAATATATCATTGTCATATAACTCCTCATAATCATCATTTTCGTCCATGATGGGACATCATATAACAACTTCGTCACTAGTTATAATAACAACTCGTCGTCATCATCATAATACTCATAGTCACTACTCCTACTCAGCATCACCATCAAGTCTAAGACATTGTAGTCATATATAATCAACACTAACTAATTGTTCTTAATACTTAGGACCTACTTCTCTCTCCTAGATAAAATACCATAAAACAGATAAACCGGTCCTTCACCATAATGAAGAATGGACATAAACCTATCTCCAACTTGTGGCTTGCGCACATTCATTTTGTCTCCAATTATTCATTCATCACTTTGCTCCATTATTTGATTTTGAGCCTTCCATCGTTTGAAGAAATCGAGTATGCAGTATGGTAAGCCTACGAAGGAGTTGGTCGTAAGCTAACCATATGCATATCACCTTCGGTAAATAGCATGTCAGGCACAACCTGCTTCGGGAGCCTCTGTCCAAAAACGAAATAGTAACATATATAGTTAGCAATGGTTTACTTAAGAATAATGTATGCAATGAAGTTACCATCATTAACAAAATCTAACCAAGTTTTTAGCAATGAAGTTATCATCAAGCAATGTATGGACTAGTGGCATGTATCTAGTATAATTTTGGCTGATAGAGTGACTGGTTTTGAAGGCCTCAACATCTTCTATGAATGAGACAAGATAACCTTTCTCCCCACAATTAAGCTTGGAGTCATAGCTGTAGTATGTGTTGTCTACTACCTTCCGAGTATTTCTTGAAGATAAGAAATAAGCTGAAAATTAACAAATCTTATTCACACCAAATATTTTTAAATTAACAACATAAATTACTGAACTTAACAAATTAGGTTGACAAACTCACATCTAGGCAAAACTGGAGGCATATCCACATCCACCCAGATGTCGATATTATCATCATCATCATAATCTTCGGGACGAATATCAAATCTTATTCGCATTCCCTCCTCAAATCCATATGCCTTGCAGAGAGCTTCCCAATTAGAGCAACCGAAATGGGAGCGATCGACCGCATTGTAGAACTTAACCAGAAACTCGTAACCATGTTTAGTTCTTAAGTGAGCCCTCCTCGTCTCCACATTCTCAAAGTCATCTAAACCAAAACCAAGCTTCTCCAATACATATGGTCTAGCATGGCACGGGATGTACTAATCGAATTGAAAAAAATCCATAAATTACAGGTTGAACAAAAGAAGCACAAGTGATGATATTAATTACGATGAAATGCTTGTCGTTGCATACCGTACAAACATCGAAGGTCTCTTCCAGCTTCACGGTGAAAAACCTATCATTTTGCAGGTGAGGAAACCTATCGCACACACCCCGGTCATCATAGCAGTACCCGCACTCCGGGATCCCATCGTCATCAGACATCTCCTGTGTTCAAAATTCAGAGATTATAACTCAACAGCAAAACCCAAAATATCCGGCATGACCTTTGCTAAAAAAGGACACATCAAGCACCTGAAATTTGCCGGAACGGAAATTAATCAACACTCTGGCAAAACATAGGCCACTTATCGATGGTCATTGCATTTCAATGGTTCAAAATATGAAAAAAATCGAAATATCTTATATATAATCCTAAAACTAATTAAACTAGTTTTATTAACTACTTACTAAATAAACTAGTTCTATTAAGCACTTACTAAATAAACTAGGTCCATTAAGCACTTAATATAAATAAGCTAGTTATATTAATCACTTGTGAAATAAACTAGTGACCTACGATTTGCGAAAACAGAGACAAGGGAGGGAGGGAGGAGAGAGGAGGGGAGGGGCGGCCGGAGGAGGAGGGGGAGGGGCCGGCCAGAGCAGGAGGGGAAGGGGCCGGCCGGAGGAGGAGGAGGGAGGGGCGGTGGGAGGAGGGCTGCTGGCGGAGGAGGGAGGAGGCGGCGGCCGCAGGCGGAGGGAGGAGGGCGCGGTGGGAGGAGGAGGGTGGAGGGCACGGTGAGAGGAGGAGGGACGGAAGGAGGGAGTACCTCAGTGGCGGACGGACGACGACGGCGGCGGCGACAACGAACGACAATGGTTATCGGCGCGGGCGAGAGTGACTGAGAGGGTGAGAGAGAGGGTCGGCCGCATGGTGATAAGGTAGGGTTAGTAGTAGCATGGGTATGAAAAGGCGCTACAGGTAAGGAGAATAGCGGTAGCGCGGTACGGTGTAAGGCGCTACTGCTATAACTAGCTGGACGGCGAGGTCATGGCTATTAGAGCAGTAGCGCGGCTTAGAGATGACGCGCTAGTGCTATTTTTCTTTCAGCAGCGCGTTTTTCTGGCACGCGTTGTTGCTAAATAGCAGTAGCGTCGTATTTTGAAGAGCGCTGCTGGTAATATTCTGTGTATAAGGTTTTCCCTAGTAGTGTTATAAAATGATCCCTTACTAAAATTTCAAGGTATAAGTGTTCTCCCTGAATATGCACCTGTCGGCGTTCTGGGAACGGGGGTCCCCAGACTTGCCTGCCTGTGGCCCGCGGCGTGGCTGAGCCAGCAGGCCGTACGGCCCATCTTCACCAACAAAGTATCCAAGACCCTCGCGAGGGGCCAAGCCTCGCGAGGCGGACGATGCAAGACCTCCTCTGGAGTAGCCTAGCTAGGCAGGATCGCGAGGAGCGGAGATATGAAGGCGAGGCGAACCTCACGAGGCTCTCGTGACGTGAGGCAAGACGATCGACACCAGGCGGGCGCAAGGCGGGCGCCAGTGCACGCAGCATCCTTGTTTCCCCTTTGGTGCAAAGGAGGCAAGCGCAGCCGCGGAGTACCGAGGCCTCAGGCAATGGTTGCCATTTCGGTGCAACAAGACCAAGACCATGGACTGCAAGACGGAGGTCGTGGAACCCAAGATAGCGTCACCACCAGAGCTTTGTGCAGGCGAAGACCGCTTTTGTTAGGATAGCTTGTACTAGATATCCCCTTCAAATTAGCCCGCCATTGTTGGCTCCCTTCCCGCTCGATATTTGAGAAGAGGACCAGGGTCTCTATAAATAGGACTAGCCACCACCATAGGAGGGGGAGACGAGACTAGAGAGAAAGAGAAAAGGAGGACGAGACTAGAGAGAAAGAGAAAAAGAGGAGGAGACTAGAGAGAGGAGAGTTCACATCAGGTCCAGAGAGACACCACAAGTCCGAAAGCATAAGAACACCTCAACCTCAGGAGGCTGTTCTTCCCTTGTATTGTTCATCATCAGCGCAAGAGGCAATCCACCACAACCACACTGGAGTAGTGTATTACACCACAATGGTGGCCCTAACCAGTATAAACCCCGTGTCTTTTTGTGTTGTGAGTTCGTCGAGTTCGTCCTCAAGATCTAGCGAGCTAGAGCGTTGATCGGCAGGAGGGAAAGACTTCGTGCGCACCCCAGTGTTCGAACCTTAAGGGTTTGTCGGAACCCCACATCCGACATTTGGCGCGCTAGGTAGGGGTGCGCCGGAGCTTCTTCTCCGCCAATCAACTCTTCGATGTTCACCGGCTACGATGTATGGTGACCCAAGGGCCAGATCTGACCACTGGGCAGCCTGGCCGACCCGGACGGCGCCGCCTGCCCATGAAGATCTCGACCCTGCACCCCAAGCGGCGCGGGTGCCACCAAGCTCCGCCGGGCGTGGACAGCGCGGCCAGGCATCATCCACCCTCACCCCGCGGCAAGCACGAGCCGCGGCGAGAGCAGCGAGTCACGCCACAGCAACAGCACCGCACTCACGGCGGGAGCAAGCGAACATGCGGGCGGCACTCACAGTGGCAAGGGAGCTGCTGCGATGCAGGCTGATGGAGAGCCGCCGGGACACGCTGCTTGAGCGTGTTGCTGAGCTGCTCAACGCAGCAGCGTCGGGAGCGCCACCCTTCTGCTATCGACTTCCCCCCAGGTCAATGCAGGGTTGCGCGGCGAGCCTCACCACATCTGCGCGCCATCGACTACGCCCGGGGTCTACGTCAACATCAGCATGGCTGGCGACGTAGGGGGCTCCAACCCCCCCCCCCCATGCTGCCCTCGACAAGCACGAGCGCAAGCGTCACCCCTATGGTCCCGGCCGGATGCCATATAATCATCCCCAGGACGCCATCATGGGCGGAGCAACATGGAGCGTGGGGCACCACGGCGAGGTGTTCGGGGTGGCGGCCCCGGAGGCCTACGTGCCCCGCATGATGGACCAAGGGTACGCACCGGAGGACGACATCGGCTCATTCATTGGAGAATATTGTGGAGAAGGGGCGCTAGGAGCCGAAGCCTTCCAAGAGCCAGTGGAGAACCACAGCGACCGCGCCGGCGACGGCAACTACAGGGTACCGCTAACCTCTCAGGAACAGGCTTATGCTAACCATGGGCTGCAGATGAATCAGGTTGCGGCATCGATCGGCGACCCTGGCATGGCGACACCCGTTTCAACAAGGGAGACACGCTGGGGGCCACCGGGAGGGAGCCAGGAGCGAGGCCCCTCCCCAAGGCACGCGAAACCAGGGGACACCAGGAGGTAGGCCCTCTGCCGGGGTGGCTTCAACAACCCTTCCCCCGGCAGAGGACCCGTGGTCGCCGAGGGAACCGCTGGCGTCCTCTTTCCCTCCTTTGTGTCGTCCTGGTCTCCGGTCGGCTCAAAGGAGGTCAAGAGTGGCGCAAGGCAGGGCCCTCGTCTGGCGATATGAAGCAAGGCCGGTACCTGTGAAAAAGGCCCGGTGCCTGTGAAGCTCGCCGCCTGTGACACTCTCACGTAATAATGAGTTGGGGCTGTACACACCCCGGAGTCTCAGGAGCGCCGGCCTCAGGCCCTGGGGCTCCCTCCCATGCCTAGTGGACAACACTTAGCTCCGCGCTGGTGAGAAGACTTGAAGACCCGAAGACTAGACTAGGTGCCGAACGCGGCCTTTTGCTTTGGATCTCTCTTTTTGTGGCTTTGCTTTCTGATTCTGGACTTAAGTTGAAGCTGAATTTTTATCAATGCGCGGGGGGGGGTGTCTTTTCTCGTTCAAGCCATTTCTTGCCTTCTGGATCTTGTTTAGTTTGGGACTCGCGCCCATCGCCTTTCCCTTGCAAAGCTCCTCGCGAGGCAGACCGCGCAAAGCACGCGCTAGCACTACGCCTGGTGCTCACCCCTTGCGGGCCCCCCCCTCAAACGGGGCGATAAGCTCCGCAGGGTTCTCAGGAACTCGTCGCCTCACGACCCAGCCCTAAGTTGGCGCTGACTAAGGTAATCCACGTCGGGAAACTCACCCCATCTTCATGAGCACACGAGGACACATACCCACATCACATAGGAAAGTAAAAACTGCAATTTGCTTACACGAGGGGCTCCCCCTCTCAAAATGCTCTTACAAGTTTTCCAAGGGCCACGCCCGAGTCTTGCGTGCAGAATAAAACAACAGGAGAATATGGGATCAGCCAGAGACATCGCTTGCTGCATCATCCATGGACGCGTCACTCGCATCATCATCATCTCCGTCGGAATCATCGCCACCGTCGGCGACGCACCCATCGCCGTCGTTGACCACGTCACCTTCGTCTGCGACGACCACCACCCCATCATTCTCCGAGGTGAAGGCCTTGACCAACACGTCGACATGGTCCTCTACCCAATGCGCCAGGTCGCCTCGGACGGCCATGGGTACAGGGGCAATTGCGGCATCGAAGTCGAAGTTGGGGTAGGCGTTCAGAATGTGGCTGAAGACACGGGAGAAGGCGCGCTGAAGCAGGCCACAACCCCTCTCCTCCACAAGCTGCCGAGCTCTGGCAGATTGAGCCTCCAGGCGCGTCACCACCTTGGTGAAGAAGGTCAGGTGGCTGGTGTAGTCACTTGAGTGAGGGGTCGGGGCGTTCTCGTCGCAGATATTGTCGGATGTGGGGTTCCGGCAAACCCTTAAGGTTCGAACATTGGGGTGTGCGTGAAGTCTTTCCCTCCTGTCGATCAATGCTCTAGCTCGCTAGATCTTGCGGACGAACTCGACGAACTCACAACACAGAAAGACATGGGGTTTATACTGGTTCGGGTCACCGTTGTGGTGTAATACCCTACTCCAGTGTGGTGGTGGTGGATTGCCTCTTGGGCTGATGATGAACAATACAAGGGAAGAATAGCCTCCTGAGGTTGAGGTGTTCTTGTGCTTTCGGACTTGTGGTGTGTCTCTTCACCTAAGATGAGATCTCTCTCTTATCTCCCTTTTCTCTCTCTCTCTCTCTAGTCTCGTCCCTCCCTCCTATGGTGGTGGCTAGTCCTATTTATAGAGTCCCTGGTCCTCTTCCCAAATATCGAGCGGGAAGGGAGCCAACAATGGCGAGCTAATTTGAAGGGGGACAACTAGTACAAGCTATCCTGACAAAAGCGGTCTTCGCCTACACAAAGCTCTGGTGGTGACGCCGTCTTGGGCTCCAAGATGACCTCTGTCTTGCAGTCCATGGTCTTGGTCTTGTTGCACTGAAATGGCAACCTTTGCTTGAGGCCTCGGTACTCCGCGGCTGCGCTTGCCTCCTTTGCACCAAAGGGGAAATAAGGATGCTGCGCGCTGGCGCCCTCCTGGCGCCTGCTTGGTGTTGATTGTCATGGCTCACGTCACGAGAGCCACGTGAGGTTCGCCTCGCCTTGATATCTCCGCTCCTCATGAGCCTGTCTCGCTAGGCCACTCTAGAGGAGGTCTTGCATCATCCGCCTCGCGAGGCTTGTCCCCTCGCGAGGGTCCTGGATGCTTTGTTGGTGAAGATGGGCCGTAGGGCTTGCTGGCTCAGCCATGCCACGGGCCGCAGGCAGGCAAGTCTGGGGACCCCCATTCCTAGAACACCGACAGTAGCCCCCGGGCCCAAGGTGCGCGCGGGCTTGGCTTCGCGGTGAAGCCAAGGGTCAAGTTCGGAGCACCGCGGGCCCCAAAAGCCTGCGGCCTCGGTTGACGTGTGGCGGTTGATTGGACGTGCGCGTCTCCGCTTCCCCACGCTGCCTTTGAATCCTCCTGGCTATGCGGCCCCGCTTCTTGCACAGTTATTCTTCCCTCTCCGCGCCTGGTTCTTCCAATCTTCCAATCTCCCTGCTTCCTCGACGCCTTGCTCCGCCTCCTCAATCCGACCAATGCTCCGCCGCTTCACCGCCATGGCGCCGAAGCAAGCTCAAAAGGGGAAGAAACCTCTGTCCTTGCCAACTGCGCCTCCATCCTTCGAGCCGGCGCTCGGCCGGCCTCGGGTGCTCAACGACGAGGCCATGGGCAAGGTGCGCCCCATGCTCGCCTCCAGCTTCAACGAGTGGGGAGAGACGCCGGCTTGGCCTGCATCTCGCTCCAGCATGGCTCAGGCAGTCACCGAGGTTCCGATCTTCATTGAAGCCCTCTGGGCGGGCCTGCTTCCTCCCTTCTCCGCCTTCTTCAACGCGGTGCTCGAGCACTATCAGATCCACATGCTCCATCTCGACCCTCAATCTGTGACCCTTCTTGCCGTCTTCTCTTTCGTGTGTGAGGCCATGGTGGGCATCACCCCCTCCGTGGCACTCCTTCGCCACTTCTTCTCGCTGCATCTCACCGGTGCCCGACAGAGCTCAGTGTGTGTGGGCTTCCAGGCCGTGGCTACGACAGCGGGCATGGGGATCGACTTCGAGCTCCCTTCATCCGCGAGCGAGTTCCACACGTGATGGGTGTTTGTTGATGCTGGCGTGCTCAACCTCTGCTCCAAGCTCCGGTAGGGCCTGCCATTCCAAACTCTGGCTGGGGCCATCAGAAGCTCACGAGCCCCTGCCTTGCCCCCGTCTGGGCCAGGCTGCGGTGGTTGAAGGACCTTGGTGTGACTGCGCCCATGGTGCTGAGGGAGTTCGTCAGGCGTCGAGTTGCTCCGCTTTAGCGCCATTCTCGCCCGATGTGGGACTTGCTCAGCAGTCAGGACAATCTGAGGGTTCAGGAGGAGGGGCTCCCTCTCGCTGCGTGGCAAACGGTGCTCACGGTCCTATCCGGTGTCCCTCTGCCGGACGAGATGCCCAAGAAAAGTTGCATGATGTACCGCCATGAGAACAAGGTCACCTTTGCCGCGACCATGCCTTCCTTTGATGAGTGGGGGCTGCGCCCAATTGGCTTGGTGGGGTCCCGCGAGAATCCCGTCATCGTGGTCCCATTCTTCGCCGCCGGTGCCGAGCTCGCCCCTGGTGACGGTGCGGGGGAGCGAGCGGCAACGGTGGCCGGCTGCTCAGATGTTGAGGAGCATGTGCCGAGCGGTGATCCGGGGGCGTCATCTTCGGGAGCTTGCGACGCCCCTCCTCAGACACCGGTCGTTGATGAGATGCGGCATGCGGCTCCCGAGGCCGAGGCTCCAGGGGCCTCAGGAGGTCGCAGCGAGAAAGAGCCGGGCTGTTCCCCACAGCCGGGCTCCCCTGAGGCTATCCCTCATGGTTCTTCTTCAGCTCCGCCGCGCGCCGGCCATCACGTCCATCGCTTCGGCCGCCTTTGCGTGGACTTCGAGGAGCTCTACAAGAGGAAGGGATCCCCCAGTGGCAGCAACATCTTCGGGCCGTTGAAGCGACGGAAGTACATTGCTGTCGACGAGTAAGTACCTTATCTTGGCGATCTTCTATGTGCCGCCTTCCTTTCCTGACAATTGGCCCTTCAGGTCCTCTTCTGCTATGGCCGCGAAATCTCCAGAGAGCAGCTCCCTCTTGTCCCATCGCGCCCGCCAAGCTCTAGCGCTACAGGCTCGGTCGCTGCCCACGGCGTGGGGTCAGTCAGGGGAGTTGGTCCATCAGCAAGGCGCCCCGAGCTTGCGCCTTCGCCGTCCTTTCTTCGCGGCCTTGCTCGCAGCACAACAGGCGTGCCAATGGCTCCTCCCTTGGTCACGGTTGGCAGCTGGCTAGCCTCGGTCCTGGGGTCTTCTTCAAGCAGCGGGCCTTGTTCAGTTCGGGCCCCTCGCGAGGGTCAGCTGGCGCCTGGGGCCATGCCAGCCCCTGATAACCCACAAGTATAGGGGATCGCAACAGTTTTCGAGGGTAAAGTATTCAACCCAAATTTATTGATTCGACACAAGGGGAGCCAAAGAATACTCTCAAGTATTAGCAGTTGAGTTGTCAATCCAACCACACCTGGAAACTTAATATCTGCAGCAAAGTATTTAGTAGCAAAGTAATATGATAGTAGTGATAATGATAACAAAAGGTAACTGTAGTGAAATTAATGTTTTTGGTATTTTGTAGTGATGATAGCAATAGCAACGGGAAAGTAAATAAGCGGAGAACAATATATGGAAAGCTCGTAGGCAATGGATCAGTGATGGAGAATTATGCCGGATGCGGTTCATCATGTAACAGTCATAACCTAGGGTGACACAGAACTAGCTTCAGTTCATTGATATAATGTAGGCATGTATTCCGAATATAGTCATACGTGCTTATGGAAAAGAACTTGCATGACATCTTTTGTCCTACCTCCCGTGGCAGCGGGGTCCTATTGGAAACTAAGGGATATTAAGGCCTCCTTTTAATAGAGTACCAGACCAAATCAATTCTGCTGAAAACAGCGTCAGTCCGGGTTAGTTCCATTCAAATCATGCAAGTTAGAGTCCAAAACAAGGGCAAAAGTGTTTGGAAAAGTAGATACGACGGAGACGTATCAACTCCCCCAAGCTTAAACCTTTGCTTGTCCTCAAGCAATTCAGTTGACAAACTAAAAGTGATAAAGAAAAACTTTTACAAACTCTGTTTTCTCTTGTTGTTGTATATATGTAAAGCCAGCATTCAAGTTTTCAGCAAAGATTATAATTAACCGCATTCACAATAACGCATAGGTCTCAAGTTTACTCATATCAATAACATAATCAACTAGCGAGCCATAATAATAAATCTCGGATGACAACACTTTCTCAAAACAATCATAATATGATATAACAAGGTGGTATCTCGCTAGCCCTTTCTGAGACCGCAAAACATAAATGCAGAGCATCTTTAAAGATCAAGGATTGACTAGACATTGTAATTCATGGTAAAAGAGACCCAGTCAAGTCATACTCAATGTAAACTAACAATAATGAATGCAAATGACAGTGGTGCTCTCCAACTGGTGCTTTTTAATAAGAGGATGATGACTCAGCATAAAAGTAAATAGATAGGCCCTTCGCTGAGGGAAGCAGGGATTTGTAGAGGTGCTAGAGCTCGGTTTTGAAGCAGAGGTGAATAATATTTTGAGCGGTATACTTCCATTGTCAACATAACAACCGAGAGATGGCGATATCTTCAAGGCTATACACATTATAGGTGGTTCCCAAACAGAATGGTAAAGTTTATACTCCCCCTTCCACCAACAAGCATCAATCCATGGCTTGCTCGAAACAGCAAGTGCCTCCAACTAACAAGAGTCCCAGGGGGAGTTTTGTTTGCAATTATTTTGATTTAGTTTGCATAAAGCATGGGACTGGCATCCCGATGACCAGCCATACATCTCGTGAGTGAGGAGCGGAGTCCACTCCTCTTGAGAATAACCCGCCTAACATGGAAGATACAGACAGCCCTAGTTGATACATGAGCTATTCGAGCATACAAAACAGGATATTTATTTGAAGGTTTAGAGTTTGGCACATACAAATTTACTTGGAACAGCAGGTAGATACCGTATATAGGTAGGTATAGTGGACTCATGTGGAATAACTTTGGGGTTTAAGGAGTTTGGATGCACAAGCAGTATTCCCGCTTAGTACAGGTGAAGGCTAGCAAAAGACTGGGAAGCGACCAGCTAGAGAGCGACAACAGTCATGAACATACATTAAAATTAATCAACACCGAATGCAAGCATGAGTAGGATATAATCCACCATGAATATAAATATCGTGAAGGCTATGTTGATTTTGTTTCAACTACATGCGTGAACATGCGCCAAGTCAAGTCACTTAAATCATTCAGAGAAGGATACCACCCTAGCATACCACATCATAACTATCTCAATATCATGTTGGCACGCAAGGTAAACCATTATAACTCATAGCTAATTAAGCATGGCACAAGAAACTATGATCTCTAATTGTCATTGCAAACATGTTTATTCATAATAGGCTGAATCAGGAACGATGAACTAATCATATTTACAAAAACAAAACTGGTCGAGTTCATACCAGCTTTTCTCATCTCAGCCAGTCCATCATATATCATCATAATTGCCTTTCACTTGCACGATCGAATGATGTGAATAATAATAATAGTGCACGTGCATTGGACTAAGCTGGAATCTGCATGCATTCAATAAACAGGAGAAGACAAGACAATATGGGCTCTTTTGTCAGATAAACAATAATGCAAATTAGAGCCACTTCAACAATTTAATTATGGTCTTCTCCTATCGACCCCCAAAGAAGAGAAAAGAAATAAAACTATTTACACGGGAAAGCTCCCAACAAGCAAAAGAAGAATAGGAAATCTTTTTGGGTTTTCTTTTTAATTACTACTACAAGCATGGAAATTAAACTGATTAAAAGCTACAACTAATTTTTTTTGGTTTTTCTTAAGGTTTATTAAACACACAAGAAGAAAGCATAAAAGGGAAATAAACTAGCATGGATGACACAATGAAAAAGTATGAGCACTAACATCTAGCAATGAGTGTGTGAACATAAATGTAATGTCGGTGGGAAATACGTACTGCCCCAAGCTTAGGCTTTTGGCCTTAGTTGGTTATGGCCATGGCTGGCCTGGCGGATATCCATAATAGTAGTTGGGGTCGTACTGAGATGCAGCGGCTATCGCCTGCTAAGTTGCAGCGTGGCGACGAGCGGCCTCCGCTCTCCTCTCGTACTCATCTGCCTCCTCTCTGGTAATGGTATATCTTCCTCTTGCCTGATAATCAAAGAAGGCAGGAGTAGGGAGAGTAATATGGATAGCACGACGTCTGTCAAAGATTAGTCGATACTGGAGAGGCGATTCATTCCTCTCGACAAACTGATGGTGAACCATAGCATTAAAGTCTAAGTAAGTGGAGGTAATTCAATATCATCTTTGTGTATGGCTATACCAAGAAAAATAGCTATGCGGGTTGCATAAATTCCACCAAAGAAATCTCCATTAAATCTATTAAGATGCAACCTACGTGCAACAATGGCTCCCAAATTATAAGATTTATCTCCCAACACAGCACTCCTAAGAATACTGAGGTCGGGGACACACATGTGACATGCTTCATCTTTACCATTAATGCATCTACCTATGAAGAGAGCAAAATAATGTATAGCAGGAAAGTGAATGCTCCCTATGGTAGCTTGTGTAATATCTCTAGATTCTCCCACAGTTATGCTAGCAAGAAAATCTCTAAATTCAGATTTGCGAGGATCCCTTATACTCCCCCATTGTGGAAGTTTGCAAGCAGTGGTAAAATCCTCTAAGTCCATAGTGTAAGAATTATCATAAAGATCAAACAGGACAGTTGGAGAATTACGTGAAGTTGAAAATTCAAACCTCCTCACAAAGGTACTGGTGAGGTTGTGATACTGGCTGCACTTCTCTTCCTGAAAGCTCACAAGATAAGCGTTACACAAATATGCATTGAATTCTTCCTTAATTCCCGCTCGATCCATAAAGTTCTCAGAAGGCCACTCACAAGGACGCACTGGAGCGTCTCTTGGTGGCTCTTCATCAGCATCACGCATTGCAAGCCTGGGGCCTTGCTTCCTTGAAGAACCACCTTGGAACATTTTCCTAAGCATATTTCTTCCTCTGAAAAATTCTGAAATTTTTTAGTAACTTAAAAATAAAAGTAAACCAAACTCAATAATATTGATAGCAACTACTCCTACAAGTGCCTAGAGCCTATATCATGCATCAAAACTACTTTTGACCATATAAATTTGACATGCAAGCTCAAGAACAGGGTCACCTAAGCAGCAAAAATTTGCAATGAATAAAGCACTAGAACAAAAACTAATTGGACCAATGGAGGAGTCACATACCAAGGAACAATCTTCCCAAGCAGTTTTGTGAGAGGTGCTTTGAGCAAGGAGATCAAAAATGGCAGCAAAGTGAGCTAGAACTCGTGCTTGAGCTGGATATTCGTGTTTGGGGGAGGAAGAAGGAGTGTATGGGTGAAAGGATAAGTGGAGGAGGGCCACCGTGGGCCCATGAGGCAGGGGGCGCGCCCAGGGGGGTAGGGTGCGCCCTCCACCCTCGTGGGTAGGTGGTTGACCCCCCTTCTGTGTTCTTAGTGCCAAATATTCTCAAATATTCTAGAAAAAATCATATTTAAATTTCAGGGCATTTGGAGAACTTTTATTTTTGAGGTATTTTTATATTGCACGGATAATCAGATAACAGACAGAAAAATATTTATTTTTATTTTATTTAATATAAAATTACAGAAAGTAAAAGTGGGGTACAGAAGGTTGTGCCTCCTAGTTTCATCCATCTCATGATCATCAAAAGGAATCCACTAACAAGGTTGATCAAGTCTTGTTAACGAACCCATTCCGAATAACATGGAACCGGAGAAATTTCGAATAACACTATGTTACCTCAATGGGGATATGCACATCCCCAATAATAAGAATATCATATTTCTTCTTGACAGTAGGAAGAGGAAATTCAAAACCTCCAAATATAATCGATGGCATTTTTCCAATAGAGTTGATACTATGAACTTGAGGTTGTTTCCTCGGAAATTGTATCGTATGCTCATTGCCATTAACATGAAAAGTGACATTGCCTTTAGTGCAATCAATAACAGCCCCTGCAGTATTCAAAAAGGGTCTTCCAAGAATAATAGACATACTATCGTTCTCGGGAATATCAAGAATAACAAAGTCCGTTAAAATAGTAACGTTTGCAACTACAACAGGCACATCCTCACAAATACCGACAGGTATAGCAGTTGATTTATCAGCCATTTGCAAAGATATTTCAGTAGGTGTCAACTTATTCAAGTCAAGTCTACGATATAAAGAGAGAGGCATAACACTGACACCGGCTCCAAGATCACATAAAGCAGTTTTAACATAGTTTCTTTTAATAGAGCATGATATAGTGGGTACTCCTGGATCTCCAAGTTTCTTAGGTATTCCACCTTTAAAAGTATAATTAGCAAGCATGGTGGAAATTTCAGCTTCCAGTATCTTTCTTTTATTTGTAAAAATATCTTTCATATACTTAGCATAAGGATTCATTTTGAGCATATCAGTTAATCGCATACGCAAAAAGATAGGTCTAATCATTTCAGCAAAGCACTCAAAATCCTCATCATCCTTTTTCTTGGATGGTTTGGGAGGATTAGGCATGGGTTTCTGAACCCATGGTTCTCTTTCTTTACCATGTTTCCTAGCAACAAAGTCTTTCTTATCATAACGTTGATTCTTTGATTATGGGTTATCAAGATCAACAACATGTTCAATTCCTATGTCATTATCATTACTAGGTTGAGCATCATTATGAACATTATCATTAACATAACCACTAGTTTCAGGTTCATTACCAGATTGAGTTTCAGCATCAGAAATAGAAATATCATTTGGATTCTCAAGTGTTTCAACGATAGGATCACTAGAAGCATGCAAAGTCATATCATTTTTCTTTTTCTTCTTTTTAGAAGGACTAGGTGCATCTATATTATTTCTTTGAGAATCTTGCTCAATTCTCTTAGGATGGCCTTCAGGATATAAAGGTCCTGAGTCATTCTACTAGTTCTAGTAGCCACTCTAACAGCATTATCATTATCTTTACTATTCAATTCATTGAGCAAATCATTTTGAGCTTTAAGTACTTGTTCTACATGAGTGGTAACCATAGAAGCATGTTTACTAATAAGTTTAAGTTCATCTTTGACATTAGCCATATAACCACCCAAGTGTTCAAGCATATTTGAATTGTGTTTCAATTGTCTACCAAAATAAGCATTAAAATCTTCTTTCTTAGCCATAAATTTGTCAAACTCATCTAAGCATGGGCTAGCAAATTTAGTAAATGGGATTTCAACTTTATCATATCTATAGAGAGAATTTACCTTTACTACCTGTGTCGGGTTATCAAGACCATGAGTTTGTTCAATAGGAGAAGGATTTGGATTATATGTTTCTTCAACATGCGGTAAATTAAGACCGTGTATTTCTTCAATAGGAGGTAAATTCTTAACATCTTCAGCTTTAATACCTTTATCTTTCATATATTTCTTTGCCTCTTGCATATCTTCAGGACTGAGAAATAGAATACCCCTCTTCTTCGGAGCTGGTTTAGGAATAGGCTCAGGAATTGGCTCCGGAGGTGTCCAATTCTTTTCATTTGTCAACATATTATTCAACAGAATTTCAGCTTCATCCGGTGTTCTTTCCCTGAAAACAGAACTAGCACAACTATCCAGGTAATCTCTGGAGGCATCGGTTAGTCCATTATAAAAGATATCAAGTATTTCATTTTTCTTAAGAGGATGATCAGGCAAAGCATTAAGTAATTGGAGAAGCCTCCCCCAAGCTTGTGGTAGACTCTCTTCTTCAATTTGCACAAAATTATATATATCCCTTAAAGCAGCTTGTTTCTTATGAGCAGGGAAATATTTAGCAGAGAAGTAATAAATCATATCCTGGGGACTACGCACACAACCAGGATCAAGAGAATTAAACCATATCTTAGCATCACCCTTTTATGAGAACGGAAATATTTTAAGGATATAAAAGTAATGAGTTCTCTCATCTTTAGTGAACAGGGTGGCTACATCATTCAGTTTAGTAAGATGTGCCACAACAGTTTCAGATTCATAGCCATGAAAAGGATCAGATTCAACCAAAGTAATTATATCAGGATCAATAGAGAATTCATAATCCCTATCAGTAACACAGATAGGTGAAGTAGGAAAAGCAGGGTCAGGTTTCATTCTAGCATTTAGAGATTGCTTACTCCATTTAGCTAATAACCTTTTGAGTTCATTTCTATTTTTGCAAGCTAAAATAGCTAAAGAAGCTTCTTGATAAAAAACATAACCCTTACGAATAACAAGTGATTCTTCATCATCACTTTCATCAGTATCATCAGATTCAATATTTTCAATCTCTCTAGACCTAGCAAGTTGGTTCATCATGAAAATCACTAAGTGGCACAGTAGTATCAGGCATAGAGGTAGTTTCATCATAAATATCATGCATAGAAGAAGTGACATCATCAATAACATGCGACATATCAGAACGAATAGCAGAAGCAAGTGTAGGTGTCGCAAACTTACTCATAACAGAAGGTGAATCAAGTGCAGAGCTAGACTGCAGTTCCTTACCTCCCCTCGTAGTTGAGGGATAGATCTTGGTTTTTGGATCTCTTAAGTTCTTCATAATGATAAGCAGATATATATCCCAAGTGACTCAAAGAATAGAGCTATGCTCCCCAGCAACGGCGCCAGAAAATAGTCTTGATAACCCACAAGTATAGGGATCGCAACAGTTTTTGAGGGTAGAGTATTCAACCCAAATTTATTGATTCGACAAAAGGGGAGCCAAAGAATATTCTCAAGTATTAGCAGCTGAGTTGTCAATTCAACCACACCTGGAAACTTAATATCTGCAGCAAAGTATTTAGTAGCAAAGTAATATGATAGTAGTGGTAACGGTAGCAAAAGGTAACAGTAGTAAAAGTAATGTTTTTGGTATTTTGTAGTGATGATAGCAATAGCAACGGAAAAGTAAAATAAGCGAAGAACAATATATGGAAAGCTCGTAGGAAATGGATCGGTGATGGAGAATTATGCCGGATGCGGTTCATCATGTAACAGTCATAACCTAGGGTGACACAGAACTAGCTCCAGTTCATTGATATAATGTAGGCATGTATTCCGAACATAGTCATACGTGCTTATGGAAAAGAACTTGCATGACATCTTTTGTCCTACCCTCCCGTGGCAGCGGGGTCCTTACGGAAACTAAGGGATATTAAGGCCTCCTTTTAATAGAGAACCGGAACAAAGCATTAACACATACTGAATACATGAACTCCTCAAACTACGGTCATCACCCGTAAGTATCCCGATTATTTTCACTTCGGGGTTAATGGATCATAACACATAATAGGTGACTATAGACTTGCAAGATAGGATCAAGAACACTCATATATTGATGAAAACATAATAGGTTCAGATCTGAAATCATGGCACTCGGGTCCTAGTGACAAGCATTAAGCATAGCAAAGTCATAGCAACATCAATCTCAGAACATAGTGGACACTAGGGATCAACCCCTAAAAAAACTAACTCGATTACATGATAGATCCCATCCAACCCATCATCGTCCAGCAAGCCTATGATGGAATTACTCACGCACGGCGGTGAGCACCATCAAATTGGTGATGGAGGATGGTTGATGATGACGATGGCGACGGATTCCCCTCTCCGGAGCCCCGAACGGACTCCAGATGAGCCCTCCCGAGAGGTTTTAGGGCTTAGCGGCGGCTCCGTATCGTAAAATGTGATGATTTCTTCTCTCTGTTTTTTTCTCCCCGAAACTCAATATATGGAGTTGGAGTTGGAGTCGGAGAGGCAACAGGGGGCCCACGAGGTAGGGGGAGCGCCCTAGGGGGGCAGGCACGCCCCCCACCCTCGTGGAGAGGTGGTGGGCCCCCTGGCCTTCATCTTTTGCAGGTATTTTTCTTATTTTCTGAAAAGTGGCTCCGTGAAGTTTCAGGTCATTTTGAGAACGTTTACTCCCGCACATAAATAACACCGTGGTAATTCTGCTGAAAACAACGTCAGTCCAGGTTAGTTCCATTCAAATCATGCAAGTTAGAGTCCAAAACAAGGGCAAAAGTGTTTGGAAAAGTAGATATGTTGGAGACATATCAGGGCCGTTGGTACACTCATTCTGGCGGTTCAAATAAAAGTACTCTCTAAAGAGTTCCACAGTCGGCTCCTCTTGAAGATACACCTCATAGAGAACTTGAAAATTGCAAATGTTGGATATGGAATTGGGTCCAAGATCTTGAGAGTGAAGTTTGAAAAAATGAAGAACTTCTTTGAAGAACTTTGAGCCAGGTGGTGAAAAACCCCGATTCATGTGGTCAGTGAAGACAATAACTTCACCGTCTTTGGGATTAGGCCGTTCCTCGTCCGAGTCAGGAGCACAATAAGACATAATGTTTTTCTCTGGCAAAAATCCAATGGTGACAAACTCTTTCAAGTTATCTTCAGTTACTGTGGAGGGGACCCAGTTGCAGACTGTTGGTGCTTTTGACGGCATGATGAAAAAGGGGAAGCTAAAAAGAAAGTAATTTGCCGGTTCAATTTAATGATGAAGTTATAGGTTCATGATCATGATACAGATGAATAATGGCGGCTTAAATAAGGGCTATGACATATAAAGGAAAAATAAGCCGGAGTCATAAGCCGCCATGACTAAAAAGTATTCGAAGGTTGCCAGAATCAAAATTGGCTAAGTGTTGAGACAAACAGGTTTCCCGAGCTGTGGCCATTATTATGGATCAAAATGGTTCAGAAAAGAAAAATAAAGTTAGACCTAAAAACGGGCACAGAGGAGTTCGTCAGTTCTAAAGAGGCATTTATACAAGAGAAGGGGATCTTCTAGCGTCTAAAATGGATGAGAAACAGCTACCACGTAAGTTCTGCACTACTTTTAGATCAAAAGAGGGTGCAGTAAGAGAGGTTGCAACGAATCTACGATGAACAGTGAAGAACACAAGAAGAAAACTTCCTGAACCCTAATGCAGATCTATGGGGGTGAGAAGGTGATAGTTTACGGGTGTGGAGTTGCTGCGGAGGATCACCGCCATTCTCTAGACAGAATCAGGGTGATGCAGCGGCTGAAGTTGAGGAGGATGGTGCGCTGCGGCGGCGGCGGAGCTCGAGCGGCAGAGAAGGTGCGAGAGGAAGAAGAAGAAAGAGGAAGGAATGGCCAAGCCTATTTATAAGGGGATAAGTGAACAGGCAGGCGCGAAAATCGAGGAATACCAAAGTAATGATTATCCAGCTAAATGGACACCTCGATTCTCGGAAGACATTTAAGGATAAGGATCCGTTGAAGATGACATCATGGCAGATTTTCATATTTTCTGAAGATGACGTCATGGCGGGTTACAAGAGCTTTTACAAATAGAGGAGAATGGATTTCGTTTAAGGTGTTAGAGATTGACAAGAACAAGGTTCAAATCAACCTGGGGCCTAATGTTGGGGATATAACTACCAGGTATGACCCACCCAGAAGGGGCCGGGTCAATCCTAATGGCGGGTTACTAAAAGTTCAGTGAATATACAAGGCGATGGTTTAGTATAAACCTTGTAGTAGGCCCAAGCCCAGTGGTGGCTTGAGGCCCATGATTGTAAACCGCCATGAGTAAGAAAGGCTTGTAAAGAAAGGAATGTGAAGGAAGTCACCGAGCCGGACACGTTATATGAGCCGGCCGGGACTCTGTAGGCCGCCAGGCGTCAACCCGTATATATAAGGGGACGACCCGGTGGCGGCTTAGGGCAAGAGACAATAGATCGATAGCCAAGCTAGCGGATTCGCTCCTTGGTCATCGAAACCTAGCAATACAACATCAACTGGACTAGGCCTTACCTTCACCGTAAGGGGCCGAACCAGTATAAACCTCTCGTGTCCTTTGTCCCGATTAACCCCTTTAAGCTTCCTAGTTGCGATGGCCCTACAACTAAGTCCTTTCGCTAGGACATCTGCCGTGACAATTCCACGATAGGTTTGGTGCTAGGGTTTTAATTTTAGGTAATATTTTAGGGTTTAGGGGTTTAGGATTAAGTTTTAATATTTGAAACTTGGTAAAAATTGACAAAAGTTAATATTATAAATATAAATTTTTAATTGTTGAAACTTGTAAATCTTAAAACTTATCAAAATGTATTAAAGAACGGTCTTGTTTAAATGCTCTCGTCACAAGGAACAAAAATATGGAAATGAAATATAAATTGGACTTTTAGTTCAAAAGACATAGTAGATTTATAATTGGGAGTCAAAAGAAAAAGCCTAGGAAAGTGGAAGCATAGTGTGGTTGGTGGAACATGAAAGCACCTACAAAGTGTGCATGAAGTGGGCCCCCAAAGTAATAAAGAGCTTAAGTCATGCATAGGATGAATCTACTGTTTGAATTGTGCATTCCACAAAGTGCATGCATGAACTGCTACATGGTAAAAATCACCTCTCCCAATTTTCTAGGTGCCGAAGAAAGCTATTAGGATTTGGGGACACGAAACCCCTGGTTTGGCATGTTTGATTTCGAGCGGGCAGAGCGTCGGGAAGGGCGTGCATAGCTGGATAAGTAGAAATGCCTTGTTGCCGCGATAGTTTCTACGCAGAGTAAAGCATCTTTTATAAGAATTAATGAGGCTCTCGCATGATGTTTGTAGAAAGTTACAAATTAACCATATTGCTTCATATGAGTTGTTCTATGAATAGAAGCAAGTAAAAAAGGTAGCATGCAATTGATATCAAGTTTGGAGGGTAAATATAGAGTGAGCTGGTAGACATAATGATGCTTTGCTAGCTAGCTAGCGACATAGCAAATAAATTTTAGTTCATTTGATCATAAGTAAATGCATTCAACTTACATGTCCCACACATATAATCAAATAATGCAACATATTCGTTGTTGGGGAACACAGTATTTCAAAAAATTTACCTTCGATCACGCAAGATCTATCTAGGAGATGCATAACAACGAGAGGGGAGAGTGTGTCTACACACCCTCGTAGACCGAAAGCGAAAGCGTTTAGTAACGCGGTTGATGTAGTCGAATGTCTTCGCGATCTAACTGATCCAAGTACCGAATGCACGACACCTCTGCGATCAACACACGTTCAGCTCGATGACGTCCCTCGAACACTTGATCCAATTGAGGGCGAGGGAGAGTTCCGTCAGCACGACGGTGTGGTGACGGTGATGATGAAGTTAGCGACACAGGGCTTCGCCTAAGCACTACAACGATATGACCGAGCTGTGTAACTGTGGAGGGGGCACCACACACGGCTAAAAGATCAACTTGTGTGTCTTTGGGGTGCCCCCTCCCCACGTATATAAAGGGGGGGAGGAGGAGGCCGGCCAAGGTGTGGCGCGCCAAGGGGGGGAGTCCTACTTGGACTCCCGGTCCAAGTAGGATTCGCCCCCCCTTTCCTATTCCTACAAGGAGAAGGGGGGAAAGAGGAGAGGGAGAGAAGGAAAGGGGGGCCACCCCCCACCATAAACCAATTCAGACTGGGCTTGGGGGGGGTGCCTCCACCTGACCGCCGCCTCCTCTCTTCCACTAGGGCCCATGAAGGCCCATTAACCCCCTGTGGGGTTCCGGTAACCCCCCGGTACTCCGGAAAATGCCTGAACCTATCCGAAACCATTCCGGTGTCCGAACATACCCTTCCAATATATCAATCTTTATGTATGTGATCTCCTCGTCATGTCTGTGATCTCATCCGGGACTCTAAGCAAACTTAGGTTCATCAAAACACGAAACTCATAATACAAATCGTCATCGAATGGTAAGCGTGCGGACCCTACGGGTTCGAGAACTATGTAGACATGACCGAGACACATCTCCGGTCAATTACCAATAGCGGAACTTGGATGCTCATATTGGCTCCTACATATTCTACGAAGATCTTTATTGGTCAAACCGCATAAGAACATACATTGTTCCCTTTGTCATCGGTATGTTACTTGTCCGAGATTCGATCGTCGGTATCATCATACCTAGTTTAATCTCGTTACTCGCAAGTCTCTTTACTCGTTTCGTAATGCATCATCCCGTGGCTAAATCATTAGACGCATTGCTTACAAGGATCATAGTGATGTGCATTACCGAGAGGGCCCACAGGCACCTCTCCGATACACGGAGTGACAAATCCTAATCTTGATCTATGCCAACTCAACAAACACCATCGGAGAGACCTGTAGAGCATCTTTATAATCACCTAGTTATGTTGTGACGTTTGATAGCACCCAAGGTGTTTCTCCGATATCCGGGAGTTGCATAATGCCATAGTTCGAGGAACATGTATAAGTCATGAAGAAAGCAATAGTAGAAAAAGTAAACGATCATTATGCTAAGCTAACAGATGGGTCTTGTCCATCACATCATTCTCTAATGATGTGATCCCGTCCATCAAATGACAACACATGTCTATGGCTAGGAAACTTAACCATCTTTGATTAACGAGCTAGTCAAGTAGAGGCATACTAGGGACACTCTGTTTGTCTATGTGTTTACACTTGTACTAAGTTTTTGGTTAATACAATTCTAGCATGAATAATAAACATTTATCATGATAGAAATATAAATAACAACTTTATTATTGCCTCTAGGGCATATTTCCTTCAATCTCCCACTTGAACTAGAGTCAGTAATCTAGATTACATGGTAATGATTCTAACAGCCATGGAGTCTTGGTGCTGATCATGTTTTGCTCGTGAGAGAGGCTTAGTCAACGAGTCTGCAACATTTAGATCTGTATGTATCTTGCAAATCTCTATGTCTCCCTCCTTGACTTGATCACGGATGGAATTGAAGCGTCTCTTGATGTGCTTGGTTCTCTTGTGAAATCTGGATTCCTTTGCCAAGGCAATTGCACCAGTATTGTCACAAAAGATTTTCATTGGACCCGATGCACTAGGTATTACACCTAGATCGGATATGAACTCCTTCATCTAGAATCCTTCATTTGCTCCATCCGAAGCAGCTATGTATTCTGCTACCTCTGGAGCATGTGTTGGTTTTCCCTTGAAGAGGAAAGGGTGATGCCACAAAGTAGTGTAAGTATTTCCCTCAGTTTTTGAGAACCAAGGTATCAATCCAGTGGGAGACTACACGCAAATCGCCTAGTACCTGCACAAACAATCAAGAACCTTGCAACCAACACGATAAAGGGGTTATCAATCCCTTCACGGCCACTTGCAAAATTGAGATCTGATAAAGATAATAAGATAAATATTTTTGGTATTTTTGTTGTATAGATTGAAAAGTAAAGATTGCAAAATAAATAGTAAACTAGAATTATAGATGGAAACTTATATGATGTAAAGTAGACCCGGGGGCCATAGGTTTCACTAGTGGCTTCTCTCAAGATAGCATATATTACAGTGGGTGAACAAATTACTGCCGAGCAATTGATAGAAAAGCGCATAGTTATGAGAATGTCTAGGCATGATCATGAACATAGGCATCATGTCCGTGTCAAGTAGACCGAAACGATTCTGCATTAACTACTATTACTCCACACATCGACCGCTATCCAGCATGCATCTAGAGTATTAAGTTCATAAGAACAGAGTAACGCATTAGGCAAGATGACATGATGTAGAGGGATAAACTCAAGCAATATGATATAAAACCCATCCTTTTATCCTCGATCGCAACAATACAATACGTGTCGGTTCCCTTTCTGTCACTGGGATCGAGCACCGCAAGATTTAACCCAAAGCTAAGCACTTCTCCCATTGCAAGAAAGATCAATCTAGTAGGCCAAACTAAACCGATAATTCGAAGAGACTTGCAAAGATATGAAATCATCACTACAAAAAAATACACTTCCGTGATGATACGTGTTTGTCATAGTAGGTCGTGTTTTCTGTCATGCATGTACATCCATGACAAATTTATGACACAATCAAGATAGTCATACCTGTGCTGTCATAGAAGTGTTCCATGACATTGCCAAAATTATCATCACGGAAATGTCCACTTCCATGATGATAAATCGCGCGTCACAGAAGTGCTTTCGTCAAGGGTGACCGACACGTGGCATCGACCATAACGGAATGCCGTTAAGCTATCGGGTCGGATTTTGGATCTGATAACCCGTTAACAGCCACGACCAATGCCAATTTTCCACGTGTAAAATTCTCATTGGCTGGCGGATCCAACGGGGGAGATGGGCCTATGATATGTTGACACGTGGACCGGCCCAAAAGTGGCCCACAAAGATTAAATGGGCCGGCCCAACCAAAGGCCCATAAGATTTAGCCGACCATAATGGGCCGGCCCAGCTAAAGGCCCACAAAATTTAGTGGACCATAATGGGCCGGCCCAGCTAAAGGCCCACACGATTTTGCAGACCATAATGGGATGGCCCAGCTAAAGGCCCACAAGATTTTGCTGACCATAATGGGCCGGGCCAGCTAAAGGACCACAAGATTCTGCCGACCATAATGGGTCGGCCCAGCTAAAGGCCCAACATTCTCTATCAAATTGGCCCGTCAATGGCCTGTCCTAAACTTGTCATCAACGCGGCCCATGGTCACTTCTGGCCCATTAACAGTCCGCTAACTAATTGGGCCGAATTACGACCCGGTGTATTTCCGGCCTGTTAAAGGTCCGGCTTCATTTGGGCCCATTTATAGGCCATCAAAACTTTCGGCCCATAAACGACCGTGAAGGATTTGGGTCATATTCGGCCATGTCTGACATTCGGCCTGTTAGAGGCCCACTATAGCTTTGGGCCACTTTCGACCTATTGTCATTTTCGGCCTGTTAAAGCCGGACGTAAACCATGGGCCATATGTGGCCCAACGTCATATCGGGCCCATTAACGGCCCATATAGAAATGACGATAATCTAGCCCGACCGAAGTTCCGGCCTGTTAAAGGCCCGTGTATTAGGTTGGCGCATTTACGGCCTGTCCGAATTTCGGCCTGTTAAAGTCCAGTGTGTTATTTGGCACAATCAGGGCCCAATCTCACTTTCGGTCTATTAAAGGCCCATGTATTTTATGGGCTCGAGATATTTACACCTGTAAGCGGCCTATTTTTACTTGAGGGCCCAGATTATGTTTAGGCCTATTAAAGGCCCACTATGGGCACAGGCCTACCAGAAAAATATGATGATTTAGGCCCAGATATTTTTAGTGGGCTACATGCCAATTTCGGCCCGTAATCGTTTTTAGCCCAATTGGAATGGGCCCGACGAATGTTGGCTTGTTGGGCTCCTACGAAGCTTTCGGCCGATTACATTACTAAGATAAACCTACACTATACAAAAATAGCGTCATAATTACTGCAGCTTGAGGCAGCATCATAAATGTTGTATCACAACAAAATAAATTCCAACCATACAACAAAATGCCTGTTGGCATAAAGTTTACAGTCGTTCCAGATAAAAGCACCATTAGATGTATAGAAGCACATATCATTTGACCTGAGTGCTAATGTTTCAGGCTATAGAATGTGATGGAGCAGCACGATCTCCACCTTTTTTCCGCCATTTCTCTTGAACAACGAAGCGAATGTCTGATAGTCTGGTTTCAAAACCATTCATATCTTGACGACATTTCTCAACCACTATTCTTGTTTCCGAAACAACGTCCATTTGGGATTGGACTTGTGTCTGGAGCACAGATATATCACTCTGTCTAGCAGGAAGATTTTGTTGAGTAGGCGATTTGGATGAGGTTACCTTGACAACCAACCCAGAATTACGCAGGAAGGTGCTTTTTGCATTGTTAGTGGAGAGATACTGACACACTGCAGCAAGAGGTGACATTGTGCCTGTAGTAGCCTCGTCACCTTCAGGTGGTTGTGGCTGTTCAATCATTTGTTCCATAGCTTCCTGAAAGTTTGAACTTGTAGATTAGTGTACCAGATAAGTTACTAATGAGACAAAAACAAACAAAGTAAGTTAAATGTTTATACATAACTTATTTTGGCGAACTACTGTAATACATTAGCATGTATTGTAGTGCCAACTACATAATAAAATCACTTTCGGAACATATGTCCATGTAGCATGCCTACTGTATTGTTTATTTCCTCACATTCGTTGACATCTAAGGATAAAGAGACATGGTTTAATGTAGGATGAACATAGTATGACATCATTCATATCATGGGCAAACATATATAAAACAAATAGGCTATTTTATCATTGTGTGTGCATGTGAACATAACAACTAGATTACATATCAAGACCAAAAGAATATCCTTCATCTATTCTAAACCATGTAAGGTGAAATGATACGTTAAGACAACTGTGAATAAAAGTGAACAGACTAACTGACATTGGCTGCAAACCAAGTAGTTAAATGAACACATCACAGTACCAATCAGTTCAAGGCAGCAGGAGTAAGGACTTACAACAACGGCTTGAACTGGTGTGCTCATGCCCTTCATCTTGCTGGTGTGGCAATCCTTGAAGATTTGCACTGCATTCGGTTCAGGTTTTTTTTGGTCCGCACGGGATTTCCTCTGTATTTGGAACAAGTCAATATAGATATGATAATATGGCAGAAAAAAAGAAGGAAGTATCAGCTATTTACAAGAGCCTCGTAGTGTGCAATATAGCTACGAGATCCTGTGGTCTGTTGGAATTTCACTTTAGAACGGTTGGTTTTGTTCTTCAAACAGTTAGCCTAGAAGAAGATACACTTGTAAGGCACATACATAAATACAAGTTTAATATGTGGTCTGATCAAATACATATAGCCTACATGATACTTTGGATCAGACCAATGTTTAACGAGGGCTGTCTAGTCTTCATCTGTAATATATTCCACTGGAGATGTTTGGGCGATTTCATTGTTAGCCTTGCCTTCAAAGTGAGATTTTCTAAGGTGGTACCGATACTGTCGCAGAGTAGACTGAAAAACATGAGTGCATGCTTGTCTAGTTGCATCATCTTTCGGATCCAACTTGAACCTCATCTGTTGAAAAAAGAATGTGAGTCTTATTAGGAGGAAGCTAGAAAGTATGGGACAGAGCAAGACAATATTACTAATTGCGATGAATAACATTACTTACAGATAAATGGTCAAGGAAGGTGTTAAACTGGGTATTGTCTTTCTCATTCCTGTACTGGATCCACGTTGGGAGGATACGTGCATGACACCTAATGGCAACGGCTGCCTCTGATACTAACTTGGCTGACTCTGTAGCATCACGTGGCCTTTTTAAACCTGCCTCAAAATGGATCTCCATTCTTCCTCCTTTAGATTTTGTTAATCTGTCAAGCATTATCCCTGATGTCTGTTTCCACTTGCGTCGTGGTGCTAGTTCAACAACGAATATGGAAAGTGTTAGTGTACATCAAAATGTGAGAGTACATATAAAGGAGCATGCAACTGCAACTTGACTCGATCAGGTACCGTCTTGGTGTTGATGCTCATGAGGTTCATCTGATCTTGCCAAGTCCTTTTGTGTCAGCAGTGCTTCAGAAGTAGTGTTAGGTGTGAAGGCAGCTTGGGAACTGGCCAGTTCCGGAGCAAACGAATAAGTAACTGGTTGAGATGCTGGTACAGTTGAAGCGGATGCTGCAGCTAGTGGAGCAGGTGATACTGTGTTTGTAGATTTAGCCGGTGGACTTGGACCTTCTACTACACTATAAGTACCAGCAGAATCTCGACGGCAGAACCTTTTCCGTTTCACCGAACGAGTAACAACACTCCCTACTATATTATTTTCCTTGCTCTTTTTTGACTTTGCCATGTCAAGCTGTACCCACAACACAAAAGAATAAAATCACTCTTCAGAACTCATTGATGCATGATACAGACAAGCAATACTTTGATGTAAGACAACCGTATGAGGATGGAATATGTAAGAAAAACAGGACGGCATGACATATTCACAGCTACGATGTGCAAACTAAGTAGAAGGATTTTCAAGAAAATAGAAGTAATGCAAGCTAGACACCATATGAAAGATGCAACCAATATTACTCTGCCAAGTTAAAAGTGTCTTGTCATAAGTAGCAATTCAAAAAATTAGAAGTAGTACAACGTAGAAATCAATGCAAGATGCAACCACTATCAAACTGCCATGTTAAAAGCGTCCAATCATGAGTGACTGATGCGGGATACACAATAGCAGTACTTTGATGTAAGAACATGGTATTATAGATAGATGCAGTGTATTCTAGACACAGAAAGCCATGTCATATGCACATGTATAACGTATAAACTCAGCAGGTGCAATTTAATCAAAATAGAAGAAATACAGGCTAGACAACATATGCAACATGAAACCAATTATCACACTGTCAAATTAGAGCAAGCACCTGCGATGGTGGAGTACGGGAGATGAACTCATCATGTAGACTTGGGACTTCAACTTCATTAGCAGTAGCAGTGGCAAATCTAGAGTCTCTGTTTGCGTCGGTGCGGAGGACCACCAACATCCCCTAACTTACTCTTTTCCTTCCTATTTTCTGATATTGCCTTATGAAGTCAAAACCACAAGAAGATGAATAAAATTAGCTCAACATAACTGGTTGATGCATGATACAGACAAACACTACTTTGATGTAAGGCAAGCGCAGGATAGGAGGATGGAATATATACAAAAAACAACAGTGTTTCATATTCACACGTACGATAGCGTGTCTTATGGGTAAGTAATCATTGCAGGTATAAGTTGTAAGCTATGCAGATGCAATTCAACATAATCAGAAGCAATACAAACTAGACATCATACGAAAAACACAACCACGTATAACAGTTCCAAGTAAGAGCAAGCACCGGTGATGGTGGAGTAGGGGAGATGTGCTCATCATGTACATGTATGTTCTAGAAACAGGAACACATGTCATATTCACATGCATTATGTGTAAAGTAAGCAGATGCAATTCAAGTTAGAAGCAATACAAGCTAGACATCATACGCAACATGCAACCACATATAATAGTGACAAGTTAGAGCAAGCACCTGTGATGGTGGAGTAGGGGAGTCATCATCTACACAGCTACGTTGACTGTCCAGCCTTGTGTTGTCTTGCGAATCTTGTTGGGAGGATGGCGGAGTAGAATCTGTAGAGACCCCCTGTTTGAGTTGCTCCGAAGGACCATCATCATCCACTGCCGGACTAATTTCCTTCAGCTATAATGATTTTGCATTGTGAAGTCAAACTGATAAGAAAAAGGGATTAGAAACACTGCAAGACACCATATGGAAGGTGCAATCAATATCACTCTGCCAAGTTAAAACTGCCTCGTCATAGGTGGCGTTCATCAAACTAGAAGCAATACATGCTAGAAATCATATTCAAGACGCAAACAAATATTACACTGCCAACTTAAAGGTGTCCCATCATAAGTGATTGATGCAGGATACACAAGAAGAGTAGTTTCATGTAAGAACATGGTGTGATAGACAGATATAGTATGTACCAAAAACAGGAAAGCGTGTCATATTCACATGTATCATGTGTAAGCTAAGCAGATGCAGTTTACACTAATTAGGAGAAATACGAGCTAGACACCATATGCAACATGCAACCAAATATCACACTGCCAAGTTAGAGCAAGCACCTTGGATGGTGGAGTAGGGGAGCGGAGACTTGGACCTTGTAATGCACTATCAGTACAAGGAGAATCGGTACAAATGCTCCGCTTACGTTGCTGCAGAGGACCACCATCATCGCCTTCCTTACTCTTTTCCTTCCTCTTTCTTGATTTTGCCTTGTCAAGTCAAACCCACAAGAAAAAGGAATACAATTTGCTCTTCAGAACTCATTGATGCATGATACTAACGAACACTACTTTCATGTAAGGCAGCCGCATGATAGGCGGATGGAATATGTATGAAAAACAGGCCGGCGTGACATATTGACATGTATGATGTATAAAGTGTAAACTAAGCACAAGGTGCTTGAACTTGTTAGAATCGATGCAAGCTAGAAACCATATGAAAGATGAAACCAATATCACTCTGCCAAATTAAAAGGGTGCCCTAACAAATGTATTTGACCAAATTAGAAGCAATACATGGCAACAGGCTAGAAATAATATGCAATATGCAACGAATAAAGGTGACTCATCGTAAGTGATTGATGCAGGATACAGAAGAAAGGTAGTTTCATGTAAGAACAAGGTTAACACATAGATGTAGTGTGTACCAAAAATAGGAAGGCATGTCATATTCACAGGTATAGTGTGTAAACTAAGCAGATGCAATTTACCCTAATTAGAAGCATTACAAGCTAGACAACGTATGCAACATGCAACCACATATCACACTGCCAAGTAAGAGCAAGCACCTGCGATGGTGGTGTGGGGGAATTGCGGTGATCAACTAGAGAGCTACGTTGACTATCTTCATTTAGCCTTGCTGTTTCTTGAGAATCATGTGGGGAGGATGACACTGCACTCTTTAAACGAGTATGGGGTCTCACAGTAACCCACCCGGGTGACTGTCTCATCATAAGTGATTGACGAGGGATACAAAAGAGCATTAGTTTGATGTACGAACATGGTTAATAGACATATGTAATATGTATCGAAAACAGGAAGGCATGTCATTATCAAAGGTATAATGTGTAAAGTAAGCAGATGCAATTTAACCAAATTGGAAGCAATACAAGCTAGACACCATATGCAACATGCAACCACATTTGACAGCGCGAAGTTAAAGCAAGCACCTGGGATGGTTGTGTGTGGCAATTGAAATCATCAACTGTAGAGCTATGTTTACTGTCTCCAACTGCTGACACTGCACCCGTTAGAGCGCTGGAACACTTAGTGCTTATCTTCGAATTACACTAGAGCGACTTCTGTCTTTTCTTTTCTGCATTCATCAACATTGCGCCAGAGTCTGAAATACCCATGCATAAAAAAACAATAGTGTGAGTATGGGTGAAGTGTGTGTACAATTAGTACAGTGTAAAGGTAGCAGATAGAAGGTCGGTGAGAAATAAATGACGGGAGACATATGATAGCTCTACAACATGCATGGCACACTAAATTACTACAGGATTCTATGAAAATAACAGTCGACTGAAAGCAAATAGGTCAGTCCATTTTTTCTGCACCATCCGATGTACAAAGAACGGGCAGACCGCCTTCATCTACCTCCAGCCAGTCAGTGTTGACGATCTTCCTCGAAATGCCAGCGACCACCGGCCCAGTATTCCTCCCCTGCCTGCGCCCTCCCCTCGACCTCACCGCACCGCCATGCTTGGCACCACCCCCCGGCCATCCATTCAAGCCCCGCCGACCTCCAGATCGGGCGCAAGTAGCTCCTGCGCCCCACACCCCGCTTCCCCGGGGAGTAGGCGGACTAGGTGCTCCGCGCGCCTAAGCGGGTGCTGCTTCTTTTAATTGCGGTTCGACTGACCCTGAATTGAAATCCAGGTGGGCTACTGACCTCTAGCAAAGGTGAAATAGTAAAAGGGAGGAAACCTTGTGCATTTAGTATCACGAAGAATATGCAGTAAGAAGTGCTTAACTAGTTTCTTTCGTGGGATGAATACGGTGTGAGCGGAGACGTAAGATTTGCACGAATATGGGAAGAGGAGTACCTCTTTCTGCTAGCAGTGCTGTGTCCTCCTTCTGTTTTTCCAACGATCTTCTTGTTGTTCGCCGGAAACCAGAAGTTGTGGAGGACGGTGCAGCCTTGGACGAACCCATGGCCAAGTTGTTGAGTGTGGTGCGGTGGCCGTCTGTCGGCGGCGGGGAAGCAGATCCGAGGTGGCGAACGACGGCGTAGCGGGAACAGCTCCGGTGCGGTGGACGGTTGCAACAGTGGAGCCGCAGCAGTGAGGCGCAGGATGGCGTGGTCGGAGTGGTTCTGGTATGGCGCATGTCGGTGTCGGCGTCGTGGAGGCAGCTCTGCCTCGGCTTCAGCTGCTAAGTCCTTGTGGGCGTTGCGGTTGCGGTTGCGTTGGACGACGACGTCGGGGTACCGGCTCCGGCGTGATGGAGGAGGGCGGCGGTAGATTGGCCGCTATGGGGTGGAGGACGGAGGAGACTGGGGTTTCGCAGCTGGTGGAGAGGGCGTTTTCGTGCCCACGGAGTATGAATGCGGAAACGGAGGGAGGCGGGGAACTAAGGGGGAACAATGTTTCGGTTTGAGACGCGCTTGTTTGAAATTTGGGGAAAGTTACAAACTTCCCCCATCTAAACTTTCGGACGTATTGCAGGTTGGGGGTAGGACAGTCATGTCAGGTGTCCCAAATGTGGGCGGGATAGATTTCGGCCGAGCGCATGGGTAGGCGCCCACGGCGTATGAATGCTTCTCTGGCATCTTCATGAAGTTACAAACCTACCTCGGTTTAGACCTTTGGACATCGGGCCGATAGGCTACACGGGCCAGAGTCAGGACAATAATTTCCTACCACCAAAACATTAGTCTCGCATGGTTTCGGGTGACCAAAGGCCTATTTGGCGCTTCGTTCAATATTTGGGAGCAGAAGCATTAACGTTTTCGGTTCTCTTGAATTGAACTTTCAGGATTTGTCAAACTTCACAAATCTTTACTCTTGAAAATCCTAAAGCTACGATTATTTTGGAATGGAGGGGGTACATTTGAATATACATTGTACACGAGTATATATTAAAAAATATGCAACTTACCTCAGTTCATGCATGGTTCCAGATATAATCTCCTTGGTTGCAAAAAAAGTTAGATATGCGTATGAATATATATATAGCATGTTCAAACTCACAACAAAGATTGATGCCCCCTTTTACATCTGATTTACAAATGCCATTATCTCAGGTTCAAATAGATGAATGCACTTCCTATGAATTCGAATCTTTGAAACCCCCTTTATGTTGAATTCGACATGTATTCTACTTCGTAGCTAGCAATTTGGAATGTATCCATGCAAGTGACAAATGTATAAAGTTCTTCACACTAACAACATGGAGTGCACTAATTAATGTTTATATATGAATTGCAAAAGCATCCATTGCCTGTATTTCAAACAGCTCTCACTCTATGGATCGATAATATGAAATAAACACATGCACATGCTAGAATTCAATTGTAGTTGAAGAAAGAGCCTACTCCTGGTACTGTATATTAGTGATAGGGTGTGTACAAAGTACACGTGAATACCAGGCATTGTGCGTGTGTGGATACTATCGACGAACTATCCCCCAAGCTTGTATAACATACTAAGGGCCTAGGGTTACAAATCATATATAGTCGGCTTATCACCAGTGGGGATAGAGTCCTCCGCGACTCTGGTAGCTTCGTGTTGTACGCCGAGTCCTCCACATGGGTCTTCGTATAACACGTTTCGGTCCAACCTATATGTGGCGCAGGATGGAACCGACCCATGAGTCTTCATGTTGACCCACCACAACTAGAAATGATGTGCCCACCACACCACACACGCAATCGGCCACTAAGAGAATAAGCATATACAATAGTACAACGGTATCTAGCTCACGATACGTCTCCATATTTTGTTGATGACACTGACGGACTTTGCATTTGATGCGTGCTCCGTATTTTGTTGACGACAGTTACGGTCATTGTATTTGAAGCGAAAGCACGATATGGTCACTGGACTTCAGAATAAGCTCATCACGGTCACCGCATACATTTTGTCGTGCTAACCAACATGTGGTTGGATGGTTAGAGGACACTGGTTTCTCGAGCCCACCAAGGTTAAAGTCCCGATGCTCGCATTTATCTTGTCTTAATTTCAGTATTTTCCAGCGACGTATGTTCAGTGGGAGGAGACGTTCCACTCGACTACGAGGCACCTATGGTGACTTCGTAAAATCTCAAGATCATATTTGCTGGCCCACTCTCTCGAAGGTGCTCATAGGGGTCGGGTTCGCGTGTGTGCGCTTATAGCGGTGAGTGCTTGCGCGTATATATGAGCCCTTGCGTCTGTACCGTGTTAAACAAATACATATCATGATTTTACGGTCACTGGCTCACCCGTACAACACCGTATTTTGTTGATGACACAATCAATTGACCAGTCAAATGTTCCACGCGACGCAACTAGTGTTGCACCATCGGGGCGCGTAACCATGGGGCCCACCTGTCAGCCCGTATATGAAAGAAAGAAATGGTAGTTTGAGTCTATACTGTGTTAATAAAATAGGAGTACATTTTAGGGTGATCGTACGGTCACTGGCTCACCATACAACTCCGTAATTTGTTAATAACACGATCAATTGACCAGTCAAATGGCCCACACTCAGCAGCGCACATTACCATAGGGCCCACCCGTCAGCGCGTATATGAAGGACAGAAATGGTAATAAATTAGTGGTCGGCGGGTATTCGAAGTCGTGAGACCTCTAGTTGGCAGTCACCGGCGGTTGGGGTGTTCATTGGGCGGTGGGGTGGGGATCCCCAGAGAAAAGCTCTGCAGGGGGGGGGGCTAGAGGGATGGCCGGTGCGGCGGCGGACCGGTGGTGGGGAGTGGTTTCGGGGAGGGCTGGCCGGCCGCGGGCGGCGGGGGCTGGCGGTTCGGTCGGTGGTGGCTAGCGGCTCCGGGGGGTGGAGTTTGATGATAAACTGGAGGCCCTTGATTTCATATCCAACGGCTGGAAAATCTAATGACGAGAGATGAAAAAGTCAGTCGACTGACGTGTAGCCTCACCCCGCACGTACACATGCACGCGCGCAAGACACGCACGCATGTAGGCGTGCAACACTGACACGTACACACGCACGCATGCTAGCGTGCAACACTGACACGTACACATGCACTCACGAACACACGCACGTATGCACCCATGCATGCAACACTAAAACATACCCTTGCACGCAAGCAACACTCACACACCTGCATGCACACATCACACGACGCAAGACACACGTTCAACCTATACGTGCATGCACCCTTTATTAAGGACATGGATTGTTACGGGTATTAATCAATCTTATTTGTGATAAGCAGAACATTGATGTTTGCAGCGGTCTTTATGAATCACAACGTATCGAATGGGCTATCAACATAGTAGGCTTATCTACATGAAAAAGATGATGTCACACTCAATGAACAATCATCGGTTTATGAAATGCCTGCTTCTGACCGCCCTGGCCCATGAAAGGTTCCTCTGCTGTGCGCTGACTGCGTTGGGTCACTGACATGCAGGCCATGCACCCAAAGAGCCCACATGTTAGTGGAAGAACGGCGCGGTGTCCTAGGTCAGAGTCGAGGGTGCCACTCGCAGCACGCCCGGCTGAACACGCCTCCGTGCCGCATTCAAATGCCTCCATGAAACCCGCCCGTGTGGAAGCCGAGAAACCCACTCTGGACACATGTCCGTTCATGACCGGGCCGGCGTTAAACGCAACGCCGGCCGAGCTCCTCCCATCCGCCTTCTATTTAATCTCCTATTTAAACGAGGCCAAACGCCGGCCAAGAATCGCACACCTCCGCCGCTCCCCTATCTCCTCCACCATTTTGTCCACTCTTACAATGGCTTACGAAGAGTAGTTATTCCGCATCCAAGCCGGCTGGGTAGCCCGCCGGATACGAGCTATGCAGCTCGCTAATCCACCTCCCTCCCCTCGCCCGATGGAGCCAGTTGCCGCCCCAAGCCGGCGCGCGGTTTAGCAACTCGCCGCTCCAGGCCAGCTCGACGAGGAGCGGCGCACGGGCGTCATTGCTGCCGTCCATGCCGCCGCCTCGTACCGCGTCTCCCGTTTTTGTGGCCGAGAGTCCCATGCCGGCGGCCGCGCCATGCAAGCAGCGACAGAAGCCGGGTGCGCAGAGAGCGGCGAGTCGGTGGCCGGCGCCTCCACGTCCGCTGCCATCATCGAGGAGAAGTAGAACATGGGAGGCCGCCGCCGCTTGGGTCCTATGAAGGCCATCGCGGAGGCAATGCCGGCATACACAGCAGGTGTCTTGCCAGATCCTTTTGCTGCAAGGACCTTCGTCGACCCCGCATGGGCTCCACGGAAGAGGGCAATGTTAAGATGAACTCGAGCCGATGCCGGCCATGGCGAAGTAGTCGCCAATATTTTTGGCTACCCCGGGCAAGATCCAAATAGCCCCTCCCAACAGATTCAAATCCCTCGTTCGCCGTGGAATTTTGCCATGTGTTGTTTTCATGGACTAGCAAGATGCCCGTGCATTGCACGGAACATCAAGATGCATTTTTTTACAAACTCCCGCATGCATGCAAGGGATAATTAATGTCCTCCTTTGCTAGTACCATGAGGCAAACACCATTAATATTGCATCGATTAGTGTTAGTGGCCTTGTATATCTGCAAATTGCAATTTTGATAGTGGCCCCTTGTATATAAAAATTGAGGGAGAAAGATGAGAGATAAGGCGAGGAGGAGTGGGGCGTGGTGGTGACTGGTGGTCGGACTGGGCGGAGGCATGGGGATGGACGGCGCATTATGTCTAGGTTTGTATCTCTCTCACACACACCCACGTAGGTGGGGGACGTGCACGAAGAGAAGAGGTGCACGGACGGCGCACGTACTCCCGTCTCTTTCCCAACCACACCCGCGCGGGTACACGGTGGAGCTCATTTCTGTACGAAAAAGGCAGCCCACGTGGTAATTTGGCACGTGTACTGGTTGTCCACTTGGTGGAGGGAGGATCGTCTACCACGGGTGAACAAACAAATTGCGACTTGACGCGTTATGTTAAATTGAAAAAAAGAGGCAAACCATGTGGGGCCTACCTTAGAGGCAAGGCTCTATACACTGGAGTACTTTTGATGTGTCCCGTCAACTCGTAGAACGAGGAGAAGCTTGCTTAGTACGCCTTCTCTCCCGCCCACGGGCGCGGTGGCTCGCAGGATGAGGTGAAGCTTGCTTACCACGCCTTACGCCCGCTCCCTCGCCCACGCGCGCGGTGGCTCGCAGCCCGAGGAGAAAATTTTACTACTCCCTTCGTTTACTCCTCGTCCCTACTACGTACTTTGGTTAGTACTCCCTCCATTTACTTATACAAGGCCACTATAAAAAAAATACATTTTGCATCTATTTAAGGCCACAAATAGTAATCGAGACAAAAGTTACTACTCCCTCCTTTCCAGTTTATGGCTCAATTTCAAAATCTCTCCAACCAAGGTAGACGGTGAGTGGTCAAATTAATTTCGTAGTTTGCACAAGTAATTAGTACGCTTGTTTTTCTCAAGAAGTTGTGTTTACCGAGGCATTAATCAGAACGAATGCATGCATGACCACTAAATTTCCATGAACTTGTACATGCATTGGTTAGTTTCCTCTTGACACTGCTTGCGTCGGGTGATCTAACGCACCTCAAAATCCAACATGTAATGGTACTACTACTAGTATAGTACTCCCTCTGTCCCAGAATATAAGAATGTTTCTAATACTATGTTAGTGTTAAAAACATTCTTATATTTTGGGACGGAGGGAGTAGAATTGAGACTTATCAAACAGAAAAACGAATGTTTTTTAGATGAGCCCTATAAACCCTAGTGGGTACGTACTCCGTAAAAACAGATTTTTCCAAAACTAAGTCGCTCCCTTTCATGAATTCTGTAGTAGTATACTCCTCTGTCGATGCTCCCTTTCATGAATTATGTACTTCCTATCGCCGACATGTGGGACATATAGCAACCGGGTCGACGTGTCAAGCACCAAATAACAGTGCAGAACGGCAGGGGGGACGCACCCCACTCGTACTGGCCCAGTAGTAGTAACGAGAAATGAGACGTCAAATCACAATGTCGCACTTCCCCAAACGGACAAAGCAACCCTTATTTCACACTTCGGTTTGCCATCATCTCAAACCACGTACTAGTATCGCTTCTGCCATCATCTCAAACCCTTGGTACATCATGACACGTGGGACCGCATGACAGGCCATGCTCCCCCGCCGATCGCTCGGTAAAATCACCTCATTTTTACTATACTTCCTCCGTATCGGTTTACTACATGGCATGCATGTCGTTCTAGGTTGAGAATTTAACTTCCTATATATGTGATGAACAATACTCTAGCCTTTTAAAAATGTATACTTTTGTACAGTAGTACTATCGATGGATTGCGCCATGAAGGAAAACTTGAAATTAAAAAAAAGGTGGTACATATAGAGAGTGCTCGTCGCCAAATTATGCATATAGTACTATTAAAAAAGCTACTACGTGCTTAATTGGGGTGCTAAATTCAATTAAGGAAATACTAGTAGTATGTACATACTGAAGAGTTAAAGTAACAAGAAGAAACATAACATAGTTCTGCTGGGGGCTCAGCACAACACACTCCTCAAATTAAACTAAGCACACCTGAAATAAAACTATGCAACTAATCCGGTAGACACTGCATTAGAAGTTTAGAACCACCATGAGCAACGACACTGCCACCTTACTCGGAGTTCTCGTCCACGTCCCCGACTTTGTCCTTGTCCCTATTCCGCTTGGCCGATACTTCTTTGCTTGAACCACACACTTGGTTGTTGCTCTTCATCCAACCCTTGTAGATATTGAAGCAAAGGTAGCCATCCATTGCAGCATAGTGGATGTGGTCTATATCTAGTACATTCCGCTGCCATGCATGATGATGAAACGTGTATGGAGGTTTCACCAGTTTACTGTACGAAGGATGAACCATGGCTCCTGCCAGGGTCAGCATTGAAGGCTGACGAGAGGGCACCAGCCGATTCTTCTGGAGGTCGAAGGGGTTGCCTACAATGAGGCCTATCCGACCCAGGATTTCTTTGTCGTTACCAAAGTCTACAGTAACGAATTTGACTAGGTTGCTCCTGAGGATGTCGTTAAAATCCTGGCACTCAATGTCGGCATGGCATATGTGGTAGACCAAGCATAAGTCATGCACGCAAACCTGGATCATGGCGGGCTTCTTCCTCTCTTCGTCCTTTAGATCCTCTCGTCCCGGGACTGTGGTGTACTCAACATCTAGCCCAGCGACCCACTCATCATCTGAGTTTTCGAACATGCATCTGAAGCGAGAAAGGCATCCTTTCACCGTCACGGAAGAACGGGTGTAGATGACGTCGAACTCATCGCCGGTGATGGTTCTAACCTTGTACTCACCGCTGATCATGGAGATTTGGGATGCCATGGATTTGGGAGGAGGGTTAGGATTAGTGGAACTGCCTTAATGTGAATGGACGGGACGACTAGGAGCGAACCGTCGTAGTATTGAAGGACGTGCGGGGACGAGTAGGAGCGAACTGCCAGCGTGCGAACGGCAGGGTAGTGGCTTTCCATTCTCCCATGATACGGGCTTCCGAGAGCCCTTGGATATGAGATCGAACGGTTGCATGGCGTGATTCTAGACCTATGGGTGAATATCCTATCCTGGAGGGTTATTCTGCAAATTTTCAGCAACTTAGCATGCGACCGTTTGATCTCAGATCCAAGGGCTGCTAGCAGCCCGTATCATGGTCGCGCCTACCACGACCGTCGTGTCGCTCGCGCGGTCGCACCCTTGGAGATTTAACACGGTGCGTTAGGCTATCTGATGTTGGCATGTCATACATAGTCATCACTTAGTCACTCATACTACAACAAGGTTGGCTATAAGTGTATTTTTTGTTACTCCTCTCTATCTCTTTCTTCGTACTCAAGGAAGAAATGGTGCTAGTAAGCACGTGTATTTATTGCATTTGCCAAGGAGTGACCTCTTCCAATGAAATGGTGTTGCTAAGTTTGCTTCATTTAATTAGCTATAGACTCAAAATTGTCTTTTCACCTAGGTACACGCGCTTAGCACCGTTTCTTCCTTGGGTCACCAAACTAGTCTCTCTCTTCTTGATTAACTTGCCACATCAGACTTTATGCCTATGTGGCAAGCTTAAGCACCTGTAGGAGCAAGTAAAAGTAAGTACAATAGTGCGCTTTACATGGCATTTTTGCATATGTGGAGGAAAGAGAGGCAAGGAAAAAGTGGAGAAGTGGGCTCTCATGCAAGAGCCAGCCTCTACTACATGGTGGAGCATTGGGAGAGGCACCTGTATGGAGGTGGTCAGGAATCTGGGAGACTCACGCCGGTCGTAGCGCCGCAGTTAAAATGATATTGGCAAGTCAAATCACGGGGCCCCACCTGCCAGCAGTAACTCGCTGTCAAATCACACAACCCTATGTTTGCAGCAGCTACTCCCTTGTCTTCTCGCGTCTCTGTCGAACCGACTAGGCGGAACTGCCCCGCCGCCTACCGCGCAGGAAAAGCCCCGCCCTCGACACTTAAATACAACTTCATCCGCTAAAGAATCCAATGATATACTTTTTGTGACATAGTAACTCCTATTTAGTTAGTCAAATGGATGACCTAGAACTACGTGCAGGCCCTATAAACCGAGACACCTAAAAATAAAAAAAACCGAGATGGAGAGGGTAGTTCAGCATGTATCTTTTTAGATCAATATAGTCGGGATTCACCAAGGAGCAAAACCAAGTGGTAGGCTACTCCTGTCATGTTGGCGTAGCAACTCAAGCAGGGTCAGTCCGCACACGAAATGGCGACACACTTAACAGGACCCCTTTGGCTGACATGTGGCTCATCCACCGTCTTGTTCCACGTGTGATGCACCAAATTACAGTTTGGAGCAGCGGTTGGAATTGGAGGCACCCGGTCGTAGCGCCGCAGTAGTAGAAAATGAGCGACGAGGGGTCAGATCACAAAGCCCCACCTTTCCCGCATTAAGCTGGACGGACGAAGCAACCATCATTTCACTCTAGGGCGCAAGAGCATAAAGAAAAGAGAAAACAATGATGCGTGCGGCAGCTACCTAGGGCACCCTAGGGTAGGGGTCTCCACTTTAGATCCTTTTTTGGAAAGCGCCTCCACTACAAATCAGCTTCTCCCTTGTCCTCTTGAAGAAAACTGATGATGAGTGCGGCGGTAGGGTTTGTAGGAGTACTACGGCATGCAGGGCCATGTCGTAGTAAACGGGTTCGAGCCGACGCATTAAATATGTGTGGGCCGCTTAGTTTTACGGGAATGAGGCAGCATTTTGGGTTCGGGGACCAGTGGAGATATAGTACGTACAAAAAAATTGTGGACATAGGTTCAACCGAAAGGCAATTATGCATGGGCCCTGCATTTTGATATACCCGGGGCCGCGTGAAATTTGCTACTCTACTCAAAACTACTAGTAAGGTACTCCCTCCGTCCATGAATAAGTGTACTTCTAGCTTTTGTCTTAAGTCAAAGTTTTAAAACTTTGACCAACTTTATAGGGAAAAGTAGCAGCATTTATGACACTAAATTAGTATCACTAGATTCGTTTTGAATTTTAATTTCATAATATATCAATTTTACGTCATATATGTTACTACTCTTTTGTATATATTTGGTCAAAATTTTAAAACTTTGACTTAGAACAAAGGCTAGAAGTACACTTATTCGCGGACGGAGGGAGTACACATGTATTGAACGCATGAGATTTTGAAACCAAATTATGAATAAATACACACTATAGCATGTAAAGCTTTGAGTCATATATGCATGATGTAGATGTCCGTTTAGTTCTTATAGTTCATCTCATTCAAAATCAATAAGTTCTATAAAAATGTTAAGATTCATGGGGTTGTGCATTGTACTCCCTCCGTTCCAAAACAGATGACCCAACTTTGCACTAACTTTGAGTTAGTGCAAAGTTGGGTCATCTATTTTGGAACGGAGGGAGTAAATCATAAAGTAAAAAACAAATAATGACAATTCATTTAGAAAAAAATAATAAATTATGATACAGAAGATTCTAGAACAAAGGAGAAGTTCTTGTGTTTTGAGGTTTGTGCATTATGCTTAAGTTCAACCATGGAGTCTTCTAAATTGTACAAGTGGCAGATCTGGTGGAATGTTGATGATATCCAACGGCCAGTGGTGCTCGGATTTGCCTATCTCTGCACTGTTGGGTTAGCTTCATCCAGCGACCATCTTTCAAAGTTATTGGCACACTATATAGTTCTTGTGCCATTGTTGCATATTTTGGAAAAAAGCTACTAGTGGGTTGTACTATCTATTTAGGAATAGAAGATGTATACATGGAAGTTGTAGGGAAAGAGATGACATGGAGCATCTCAATTCCTATGAGTAGGGATTGGAAAAGAGATGTCATTTGGTTCACATCGTAGGAACTTTTTTATTGAATCTAGAGATGACATGTATCTCAATTCCTATGAGGAGGGATTAGAAAAGAGATGTAATTTGGTTCATATCATAGGAACTTTTCTATTGAATATACGCTAATGTTTATTTTCCTTTGAAATTAAGGGAGTATAGAAATCCATTCATATGAACCAAGTGTCTCTAAAGCTATAGAAATGATACCATGTTTATTTCCTTTGAAATGTGGAGTATATGAATATATTCCTATGAACCAATTGGCTCTAAAGGAAAAAATCCTATAAAAATCATATCATATAGAGTTCCTATGATATTCCTCAACACTAAAGGATGCTTGAAATTGTCGCGGGTGATACGATGGTCTTTCTTTGTAGACTCCTCACCCAACTTTATAGTTACCTCTCGAAGATGAATGAAATGACATATACATGGTATTCTACATGTGCAATTTAGTACACGAAAACTCGGTAGAAGTTTGCGAGGTTCGAATTTTCAATAAAGCTATATGCACTGCATTTCGGAACAGATGGAGCATACGACAGTTGCTAACACTCACGTGGAAGATTTGTGTGTAGGAGGAGTGGCTGTTCTGTTAAATGACATGGCAAAACTGACACTGTCGGATGCCGATCTAATGATTCTTATGGCGTTCGTCAGGAAAAGGCTTGTGGCGAACGTTTGTCGGATAATGATTTACGGACACATGTATTGCATTGATACGTGCCCCCTCTCTCTCACGCACACGCACCCTCACGAGTCACGAATCTCCCGAGTCCTCTCGTAGACTCGCACGTCGCACCCACCGTCTATCTGCAGGTAGACGTCACGCACATATGTGCTCTTCACACCCTACCCTCAGAACTTCTAAAAAACAAAAGACGGCGCGCACATTTTATTTTAGCTCACACGTCACACACTTGTACTATTACTGTTGCGGCGAACGTTCTTTGGGCATAGTATATTGCACTCTCACGAAGAGAAGCGGTGCACGCACGCACTAGTTCTCTCACACCCACTCGCGGGTACACATAGGAGCGCATTTTTTTGAAGCTGGTACAACAAAATCACTCCACTATATATAAAAGCAGGAGCCTTAGCGCTTGCTTTATTAGGGTTCCTCTCGTTCACTCTCTCATGCTCTCCAGATCTAAGCAACACATAGGTGGCCACACTCTCTCTCTCAGCTCACGGCTGGTCACAAATCCGGCCGGACAACCTCGACCGAGGCAGGGGTGTAGGTGCATCGTTCACACTATCGTTGGCGGCGAGGGAGGAGACCAACAGCTGCCCGCGCGTCCCGATCGGCGGCCGTGCCGTTCTCTCCGAGAGAGCGCCGGCTCGGGAGGGCCTCCGACCCCTTCTTCCTCCCTGCGGTATTGTGGCCAAGATGCGGCCTCCCGACGCCGTCTTTGCAACATGCCGACGACCCTCAGGTATATATTCCTTCGAAACCTGCCTTGCTCTACTGCCCCAGCTCCCTTCGTGTGGATCCTTTTCTATTTCCGTCCGCTGTTCCAAATCCACCTAGACTTCTACTATTATTAGAAGTAAAGCTATTTCATACAGTCGACTCAAAGCGTTGGTTCAAATAGGGAAGAAAGTGGGAAAGCTGTAGCATGCATCTAGGACTTGGTTCTAAGAGGAAACGGGGGAAAGTAGTAATATCTGTCATTGTTTAAATAACCGTAGTTCTTATTTGCGCAAACAGGGATGTCTGTCTCCATATCATTTCAGGATGTCTGTCTCCGTATCGTTTCTATCCGCACAATCAAAAGCACATACCTCAGTTTTAGTACAACTGCGCAAAATGAGATGGCTATCCCTCGTTGCCGTCGTCTAACCTCCCGTCTTCAAGGTATCCCTACATTGGTAGTAACTAAGGTAGAATGACCAACGCAATCTAAAAGAAGCTAATTCGTACGTTTTACTTCCTAATTGCAGTGCAGGGACGAGCGAAAACAACTGCATCCTAGTCCGGAATGCACTTTCTACCAGTTCATCCATGGACCGAGGACTAGCTGGCACGGCTGCACGGCGGTTTTTTGGACAGGTGCGCGGACAAGAGGCATTGTGGTCTGCTTATTTCTGCAAATAGCGGTGATTAAATTTAGTGGAATGCACAAGAATTTCACCTGGTGAGTACACTGCATGGTTCAGTTCAGCATCCCAGCTGAGACCACAATTATAATTGGTTATTATGGAATGAGAGAACCTAACCATGAATGGTGGCAACAGGAAAAAACCAGAGTGAACTCCAGGAAATTTAAGTCTGCCGGGAGGCCCTTTGCTCAGAGAGAAGCCTTGCTTGTTTTTTCCTGATTTGTAAACCTTCTCACAACTTTGTCTTTTGCTGTGAACTAGTATATGTTTGATATGTTCTATGAATCATTGAGATGTATAAAATTGCTGAACTTATGCTTTTCAAGTTTTTTATGAAGACGAGTTTAATGTGAGTGTTCCACATGAGCGCTGGACTAGCATGTGAACGTTTGGAATTTATTACATTGTGGCCTCAATTAACTGCATGAACCACTGTAACAAGATACATAGTTGCTTATATGTCAGACAGCAGATTGTTGATTGTTAGCTGGTCGATAGCCTAGTGTTGAAGCGAGCTGAGCCAATGTGCCGTATTTTGCACAACTGCTTACAAGTGGGGTAGCACTAACAGTGTTTACAAGTACTTATGTATACGTCGGCACACGGTTCTCGAACGAGTGCTCTATTTCATCAAAACACACACTGCTTGTATGATAAACCATGACAACTTATGTCTTACCATGCCATACTCATGAAAAAACTAGTGAGGACGCATCTGTTTCGGCAACAATTATGATGGTTCTCACATGATTCACGCGCACACAAAAGTAGCAGCAGTTCCCATAGACGGATTAAAACAGAGTACTAGCCCTAGAGGGGTCGATAATAGGCAAGGTTCGGATAATTAGACACAATCAAAACTACTATTAAACACTAGCTGGGGCAACTATTTCATGCCTCGATCTAATTTGGGCTGGACACAAGACGGACCTTGCCATGAACATCATCGAGGATGTCCCGCAGCAGCTCAATCATGTGAACATTCATGAAGACAACCTTGTGGCATTGCCACTAATAAACTTGTTTGTGGAGGCATGCCACGTCATCTTCCTGCGTAAGCTTGACAAGAACAGTATTCCTCACAAACGAAGGAGTAGCTTTGAACTTCTTGTGCTTCAGTACACCCTAGACAACACGCCTGACAACAGTGAGGCTGGAATACAACTCTTCATTGGTATAACCGCAAATGGCTTCCAGGATCCAACAGCCTAAGAACTCTATTTTCCCAATGCGTATATTCAGGTCGTCCGCCTCATAGCGAGTGACATGTACAACCACACAATCCTTGTCTGCATCAGGGCTCTAATTGAAACAGAAACAAATTCTGAATTACTTTTCAGTATAAGAAACACAAGTTATTTAAACCACTACGTATACCATGGCATCGAAGCTAATACAATTTTGCATTATTAATCACCACATACTTCCTTTTCTAAAAAAAATCACCACATACTTAGATGAAAAACCACAATCGAGATCGGCAAAGAAGGAAATCACCTTGGGCAGCTCAGCGGGGGGGGGGGGGGGGGGGGGGGGGGGGGGGAGGGACACATCCTCGAAGGGGGAAAACTGCTCCTGCAGTGCCATGGGGGCTGTAACCTCAAACGCGGCGTTGACCATCTCAGTATCTGGGGTCGCCTCGGTGGTTGCCTCCATCTTCTTGGAGCTCTCTATCTCGTGGGGATCAGGCTCCCGCGTCTGCTCTAATATCGGCAGATCTTTGCCTGGTTCTCCTTGGTCCATCATGAAACTGATGAATGCTAGGAGACCACTGAAAGGAAAACACAATCGCAATGACAATGAAACAAAAAAGAGAGTGAGGATCGGTTACTGCTTTGCAAAAGTTCTTTTTTTTCCTCTGAACGAAAATATACCAACATCACGGATCTGCTTACTTCCCTTCATTCGGAGAGAAGAATAGTGGCCGATGCAAGTGTTGCCTTTCTTGAAGACGGTGAGGGAGAAGGGGATTCAGCAAAGAGTGAAATGATGGTTGCTTCGTCCGTCAAACTTAGACTGCGGGGAGGTGGGGTTTTGTGATACGATGGCTCGTTACTGCCGCGCTACGACCGGGGTGACTCTCCACCTGCATACTGCCTTCTAATTTGGTAGATGGCATTTGGGCCCACGCGCTGCATGGCCCGCATGTCGGTGAACAAAAGTATAACGGCATTCAGTAGAGGGAGACATTTCGATGACCTAGGAGGAGCCAGAAGCGGTAGAGTGTCTCCACTGTACTAGTAGTAATTGTTTTTCTGGATAGCTGTAGAGTGTCTCCACTGTACTAGTAGTAATTGTTTCTCGGGTCCCAAGACAAAACAACCCATCCACACTAGTAAATAGTAAAATCAATTCAAAAGCCCATATATTTACTAAATGAGATGCGCTACCCACACCCAGCACACCCCCCCCCAAAAACCTGGGTGCTCTTCTTCCTCCTCGCTCCTACAGAAAACCCCAGCTCCCCTTCTTCCTCACTCCTACAGAAAACCCCCAGCTCCCCTTCTTCTTCGCTCACACTACAACTAGGCTCGTCATTCATTACTCTGCTCAAATCCGTGAGCGCGACACGACGTCCTCGAGGAAAATGGAGTCGGCTGACCCCAGCGCCAAGAAGATGAGGCTCCCGCCAGCGGCGACGCCTGTTGTAGATCCCGCACCCGGCAGCGCGGGGAGAAGTGGCGACCCCGCCCCCACCGGATCCCAGGAACCCGTAGAATCTTGGGTGGACCGCATCAGCGATCTCCCGGACGCCATCCTTGGGGAGATCATCTCGCTTCTCCCCACCAAGGATTGCTGCCGCACCCAAATCCTCTCAATTCGGTGGCGCCCTCTATGGCGCGCCGTTCCCCTTAATCTCGACTGTCGTCAGCTATCTCTCTTCAATGATTTTGAAATCCCCAGAGCCATCATCTCCTCCCACCAGGGCTCCGTTCAAAGCCTCTGCATCCCGTCATGCTACCTGAGCAAGCATACCATGCCCTGCACGGTGGACGCCTGGCTGGAATCCCCTGAATTCACAGAACTACAGCTGCTTGAGTTCTACTATTCCCCTGGAAATCACATACAACATACTGAACGCCATGAACTTGTGCCCTCAGCACCGATGTCCATCTCGGGGTTTTCATCCTCTCTCCACACCACCACCTTTGCGTAGTGCTACCTACCAGACAATCTAGTACTAAACCTTTGACTCCCATTTCTCAAGAAACTTTCACTTGTGCGGGTTCGTATATCAGAGGCCTCATTGCACAGCATCATCCACTCCAGTTGCCCTGCGCTAGAGTGCTTGGTGCTTGTTTTCACAGTTAGAATCGGTTGTCTCCAAATAAAGTCGCCTAACCTTGTAAGAATTGGAATTGCTTTTGACGGAAGGCAGCTCATCATCCAAGATGCCCCTTCACTTCAAAGGTCGATCCTTGATTCTAGTTATTCACCGTTGCAAATAACCGTCCTGTCTGCGCCTAAACTGGAGACCTTGGGTGTAATACATGATCTTTGTGCTCATTTCAATATGGTGTTTGGCTCCACAGTTCTTCAGGTACTTCATATTATCATCTACACTTGTAACCATAAGCTGCATTTTAAATTTATGTGCATAATTTATATATCATCTTGGAGGACACATTTTGTACTAATATTATGTTCTATGCTCAACGAAGAGTTTCTCCATGGATGGCCTATCAATGGTGCTGGATTCTATCAAGATCTTATATATCCAAATGAATAGTTTTGATCTGAACAAGATTATTGGCTTGCTGCAATGCTTTCCAAGTCTGGAGAAGTTGTATATAAAGGTGATAATTTCACGCACATTGGAAGCCCGCATATAGTGTACTAGAATTAACCTTTTAGCTGTTGCTCTTTCGACACTCTTCTTTTAGACCTTAACTGTTTTCAATCTTCATGTCTATTTAGGCAACAGGACAGGGTAAGAAAGTTATAACCAATCGTTGGATTCGTAAGCATCGGGATTTTCTCACTTTCATGAGATTCGATTGAAGACAATAACACTAGAACGATATGTAGCCAACCGTGCAAACACAAGATTTGTCACATTCTTCCTGCTGAATGCGAGGTTACTATTGTCCATCAGGCTTAAGTTTATCAACAGCATGGTTTTGACGGATGGGTATGTCGAAGAGCAAAAAAGGAGTTTCAGGTGGGCAAAAGAGCTTTTGAACGTGTCGGGCTTCTATTTACAACATATTGTGGTCATAATCCAGTAAATATTACGACCCAGGATGTTCATTCTATGGACCTGACCGATGCATTTGACTGTGACTGCCGAAAACAGTGCTGGAGTTAGATGTTGTTGCCCTTTTCACTCTGGTTTTTTTGTAAACCTGATGAACAATTAACCCTCGTGCTTTTGTACAATTTGTAAGCTGGAGTTAGATGTTCCTGCCCTTTTCAACTCGGCTGTGACTATCATATTTTCTTTGAAACAAGGCAAATGTCTTTCCATTCGTTTAATTTAGAGTGAAATATTGTAACAAATCCAAACCAAGGGAAATAACATCACTCTCGCCGGCTGCTTGAGCTCACTGTGCATTACAGAAGCCAAGTGATTAGCCCCCACCAGCACCCACAAACTTATTTCGAACTAGGACATCAAATGGGCTCTAAATTTTCATAGGAAAGGCTGGACATCTGGGGCTCACGCCATTGTCAACGTAGTCAATAAACGAGAGAATTACACTACGAGCGGCTAACACCATGGACCCAGCAAGTCGCGCAGTTTTTTTTGAGGAACAAGCAGTTGTTATTTATACTAGTTTAGCGACGGATCAGGGTAACAACGGGGCTGTGCGGGGGCTGTGGCCCGTCTAGCCAGGGTTTTATTTATGTTTACCACATCATGAGCCCAGTTGTGTTTTTTTCTTGCTGAAAATGGCTAGCCCAGTTCTATTTTTTTAAAAGAAATACCCAAACAAGGCCTACTTGCTTTATCGGCCCTGCTGGGCTGCAAATCTTTCAAGACGAGGAGAGTTTCATTCGGTTTGCCCAGAAATGGGCTGTACATTTTTAAAACAAATCAAACCGGGAATTAGTTTCAATTTTTTTCATTACAAGATCTTAAATTCCATTGATTTTTATGTGTGGACAATTATTTGGATTTTATATTTATATAAATTATTTTTCAAAATAGTTTGAATGTGAATCGATATTTCTGGATTAAAAACAGTTGACCGCACCGAAATATGAAAAATTTCGTATACTTTTTAACCGTGGCCACAATATGGGGTGTGATGCTAACAAAAAGAAGATGGGCTCCAAAAAATTCTTAAGAATTAGCAAATGGGCTGTACATTATTAGAAATAATGGCAGATAGGATGTATGCTATTTTCCACATATTTGAGGCTGACTTGTGCGCCTACTACAGGTTGACGCGTATGCTTTCATAAAAAAAAGGTTGACGCACACGCAACGCCCTGTCAACTTAGTCAACACACGAGAGCAGTGACTGTTGGATGTCCATCCAACGGCTGTCGTGCTTCTTCAATCTCTGCTCTTCATGCTCAAGCCGCTCAAACAAGCGCCGGCAGGATTGCCTGCTCCCTCCTTCGCGCGGCCGGCTGTGCTGCCGCGCAGGCCTCACCGCCCGACTGTACTCCCATCGCTGGCCTAGCCATCCCTCTACTCACCCACACCTGCTGTTATTCTCCGGCGACGGTAGACGAACCAGTAAACCCTCATACAGTCGTACTCCCCTCCGCGTGGGAAACAACTGCCGAGTATTCCCTGGCTCCGTGTCGTTCCCTTCCTAGGCCTCGCCGTCGTCCACCGCCCTGGTGCTCTCGGTGCGGCATGGTCAACGTGGTCAATGAACGACATCCATTGGAAGTGGACTGTACGTGGAGAGGCTGACAGCTGGGTCCACGGCCGCACGCAAGGAAATGCCTCCTTTTTACGCGCAAAATAATGACTCCTCCACCTGACAGCTAGGACCCACAGGAAGGGCCTCTGTATTTCATGAAAAAAACATTCGCCCCGCTGACAGGTCGGCCCACCAGCTATATCTTCGCACGCAAGGAAGTGCCTCCTTATTACGCCCAAAAAATGAATACCCCCCTGCTAGCTGGGACCCACCATATTGTTGGGCTGACTTGTGGGCCTACTAAGTTGACAGGGTCGGAGAGCTTTGTCAACTTAGTCAATACTCCAGTGACCGTATGATGTCCATCCAACGGCCATAGTGCTTCTTCAACCTTTGGTCTTCTTGCTCCAGCCGCCCAAAGCAGCGCCGGTCGTGCCGCCTGCTCCTGCCTCCCGTGGCCGGCTGTGCTACCGCGGAGGCCTCACCGCCCCCATACTACTCCCACCACTGGCCAGGCCATCCCTCCACTCACCCACACGCCATGTTATTCTGTGGCGACGGCAGCCTCACACCACAGCCGAACCAGTGAACGCTCGTACTCCTCTCCGCGTGGGCATCCACTGCCGCGTCTTGCACGGCTCCGCGTCGTCTCCTTCCTAGGCCTCGCCATCGTCCACCGCCATGGTGCTCTCGGTGCGGCATGGTCAATGTGGTCAACGACCGACTTCCATCGGAAGAGTACTGTACGTGGAGAGGCTGACAGCCGGGTCCACGGCAGCCGCAAGGAAGTGCCTCCTTATTACGCGGAAAATAATTATTCCTCCACCTGACAGCGAGGACCCACCGGACGGGCCACCATTATTTTGCGAAAAAAATCGTTTCCCCCTGACTGCTGGGACCCACCGGACGGGCCACCGTATTTCGTGAAAAAAAACGTTCCCCTCACTGTCAGCTCGGACCCACCGGAAGTGCCTCCTTATTACGCACAAAAAAATGAATACTCCCCTGGCTAGCTGGGACCCACCTTGCTGGGAGGCTGACTTGTGGGCCTACTAAGTTGACGGGGATGAAGGGTTTGTCAACTTAGTCAATATGAATGATTCTAGCTCCAGTGACCGTACGATGTCCATCCAACGGCCATAGTGCTTGTTCAACCTCTGGTCTTCTTGCTCCAGCCGCCCAAAGCAACGCCGGTCGTGCCGCATGCTCCTGCCTCCCGTGGCCGGTTGTGCTGCCGCAGAGGCCTCACCGCCCCCTACTATTCCCACCGCCGGCCAGGCCCTGCGGCGACGGCAGCCTCACACCGCAGCCGAACCAGTGAACCCTTGTAGTCCTCTCCGCGCAGGCTTCCACTACCACGTCGTCCCCTTCCTAGGCCTCGCCATCGTCCACCGCCGTGCTGCTCTCCGCGCGGCGTGGTCAAGGAACGACTTCCATCGGAAGAGTACTGTACGTGGAGAGGCTGATAGCTGGGTCCACGGCCACAGCCCAGTTTTTTGTGATTTGCCAAGTAAGACGCTTTGTCAGGCCTGTTGGGCTGCAAATCTTTCAAGACGAGGAGGGCTTTCATCGAGGAGAACTTTGTATTGAGAACCAAAGAGAGAGAAGAATCCATCTAGCCAATAACTATGGACCCGAAGGTTTGTGGTAAACTACTCACACATCATCGGAGAGGCTATGGTGTTGATGTAGAAGCCCTCCGTGATCGAATCCCCCTCCAGCAGATCACCAGAAAAGGCCCCAAGATGGGATCTCACGGGTACAGAAGGTTGCCGTGGTGGAAAAGTGGTTTCGTGGCTCTCCTGGATGTTTTCAGGGTATAAGAGTATATATAGGCGTAAGAAGTAGGTTGGTGGAGCTACGAGGGGCCCACGAGGGTGAGGGGCATGCCTACCCCTGGGCGCCCCCTCCTGCCTCGTGGCCACCTCGTTGCGTCTCTGACTTCCACTCCAAGTCTCCTGGATTGCGGTTGTTCCAAGAAAGATCCTCGCGAAGGTTTCATTCCATTTGATATTCCTTTTCTGCGAAACACTGAAATAGGCAAAAACAGCAAGTTGCACTGGGCCTTCGGTTAATAGGTTTGTCCCAAAAATAATATAAAAGAGTATATTAAAGCCCATTAAACATCCAAAACAGATAAAATAATAGCATGGAATAATAAAAAATTATAGATACGTTGGAGACGTATCATATTCCGCTTCACATGTAGATCCCGCCACGACGCTCTCCTTAGAACTGCACCAACTGACAGCTCCACCATTCAATAAAAATACGTATCCGGTTTGTGACTTAGAGTCATCTGGATCAGTGTCAAAGCTTGAATCGACATAACCGTTTACGACGAGCTCTTTGTCACGTCCCTGCTAAACTTTGACCGCTGTCGAGGATTTCAGGATGTTCTTTTCAGGTATTTCATGATGTTCTTGACCGCTGTCCAGTGATCCACTCCTAGATTACTTTGGTACCTCCCTACTAAACTAATAGCAAAGAACACGTCAGGTCTGGTACACAACATTGCATACATGATAGAACCTATGGCTGAGGCATCGGGAATAACTTTCATTTTCTCTCTATCTTCTGAAGTGGTCGGGCATTGCGTCTGACTCAACTTCACATCTTGTAACACAAGCAAGAACCCTTTCTTTGACTGATCCATTTAGAACTTCTTCAAAACTTTATCAAGGTATGTGCTTTGTGAAAGTCCAATTAAGCGTCTTGATCTATCTCTATAGATCTTGATGCCCAATATATAAGCAGCTTCACCAAGGTCTTTCATTGAAAAAATCTTACTCAAGTATCCTTTTATGCTATTCAGAAATTCAGTATCATTTCCGATCAATAATATGTCATCCAAATATAATATCAGAAATGCTACGGAGCTCTCACTCACTTTCTTGTAAATACAGGCTTCTCCAAAAGTCTGTATAAAACCATATGCTTTGATCACACTATCAAAACGTATATTCCAACTCCGAGAGGCTTGCACCAGTCCATAAATGCATCGCTGGAGCTTGCACACTTTGTTAGCACCTTTAGGATCGACAAACCTTCTGGTTGCATCATATACAACTCTTCTTTGAGATATCATGCAGTTTTGACATTCATTTGCCAAATTTCATAATCATAAAATGCGGCAATTGCTAACATGATTCGGACAGACTTAAGCATCGCTACGGGTGAGAAGGTCTCATCATAGTCAACTCCTTGAACTTATGAAAAACCTTTCGCAACAAGTCGAGCTTTGTAGACAGTAATATTACCGTCAGCGCCAGTCTTCTTCTTGAAGATCCATTTATTCTCTATTGCTTCCCGATCATCGGGCAAGTCAACCGAACTCCATACTTTGTTCTCATACATGGATCCCATCTCAGATTTCATGGCCTCAAGCCATTTCATGGAATCTGGGCTCATCATCGCTTCCTCATAGTTCGTAGGTTCGTCATGGTCAAGTAACATGACCTCCAGAACAGGATTACCATACCACTCTGGTGCGGATCTTACTCTGGTTGACCTACGAGGTTCGGTAGTAACTTGATCAGAAGTTTCATGATCATCACCATTAGCTTCCTCACTAATTGTTGTAGGAATCACTTGAACTGATTTCTGTGATGAACTACTTTCCAATAAGGGAGAAGGTACAATTACCTAATCAAATTCTACTTTCCTCCCACTCACTTCTTTCGCGAGAAACTCCTTCTCTAGAAAGGATCCATTCTTAGCAATGAATATCTTGCCTTCGGATCTGTGATAGAAGGTGTACCCAACAGTCTCCTTTGGGTATCCTATGAAGACACATTTCTCCGATTTGGGTTCGAGCTTATCAGGTTGAAGCTTTTTCACATAAGCATCGCAGCCCAAACTTTAAGAAATGACAACTTGGGTTTCTTGCCAAATGACAATTCATATGGTGTCATCTCAACAGATTTCGATGGTGCCCTATTTAACGTGAATGTAGCCGTCTCTAAAGCATAACCCCAAAATGATAGCGGTAAATCAGTAAGAGACATCATAGATTACACCATATCTAATAAAGTGCGGTTACAACGTTCGCACACACCATTACGCTGTGGTGTTCCAGGTGGCATGAGTTGCAAAACTATTCCGCATTGTTTCAAATGAAGACCAAACTCCTAACTCAAATATTCACCTCCACGATCAGATCGTAGAAACTTAATTTTCTTGTTACGACGATTTTCCCCTTCACTCTGAAATTCTTTGAACTTTTAAAATGTTTCAGACTTATGTTTCATCAAGTAGATATAACCATATCTTCTCAAATCATCTGTGAAGGTCAGAAAATAACGATACCCTCCACAAGCATCAACACTCATCGGACCGCATACATCAGTATGTATTATTTCCAATAAGTCAGTTGCTCGCTCCATTGTTCCAGAGAACGGAGTCTTAGTCATCTTGCCCATGAGGCATAGTTCGCAAGCATCAAGTGATTCATAATCAAGTGATTCCAAAAGCCCATCAACATGGAGTTTCTTCATGCACTTTACACCAATATGACCTAAACGGCAGTGCCACAAATAAGTTGCACTATCATTATTAAACTTATATCTTTTGGCTTCAATACTATGAATATGTGTATCACTACTATCGACATTCATTAAGGGTGCATGACCATAAAAGATATTACTCATATAAATGGAACAACCATTATTCTCTGATTTAAATGAATAACCGTATTGCATCAAACAAGATCTAGATATAATGTTCGTGCTTAATGTTGGCACCAAATAACAATTATTTAGGTCTAAAACTAATCCAGTAGGTAGATGTAGAGGTAGCATGCCGACCGCGATCACATCGACTTTGTAACCATTTCCCATGCACATCGTCACCTCGTCCTTAGCCAATCTTCGCTTAACCCGTCGCCCCTGTTTTGAGTTGCAAATATGAGAAACAAAACTGGTATCAAATACCCAGGCGCTACTGCGAGCATTAGTAAGGTACACATCAATAACATGTATATCAAATATATCTTTCACTTTGCCATCCTTCTTATCCGCCAAATACTTAGGGCACTTCTGCTTCCAGTGACCAGTCCCTTTGCAGTAGAAGTACTCAGTCTCAGGCTTAGGTCCAGACTTGGGCTTCTTCACTTGAGCAGCAACTTGGTTGCCATTCTTCTTGAAGTTCCCCTTCTTCCCTTTGCCCTTCTTCTTGAAACTAGTGGTCTTGTTGACCATCAACACTTGATGCTCCTTCTTGATTTCTACCTTCGCGGCCTTTAGTATTGCGAAGAGCTCGGGAATTGTCTTATCCATCCCTTGCATATTATAGTTCATCATGAAGCTTTTACAGCTTGGTGGCAGTGATTGAAGAACTCTGTCAATGACACTATCATCAGGAAGATTAACTCCCAGTTGAGTCAAGTGGTTGTGGTACCCAGACATTTTGAGTATATGTTCACTGATAGAACTATTCTCCTCCATCTTGCAGCTATAGAACTTATTGGATACGTCATATCTCTCAATTCAGGCATTTGCTTGAAATATTAACTTCAACTCCTGGAACATCTCATATGCTCCATGACGTTCAAAACGTCGTTGAAGTCCCGATTCTAAGCCGTAAAGCATGGCACACTGAACTATCAAGTAGTCATCAGCTTTGCTCTGCCAGACGTTCATAACATCTGGTGTTGCTCCTGCAGCGGGCTTTGCACCTAGCGGTGCTTTCAGGACGTAATTCTTCTGTGCAACAATGAGGATAATCCTCAAGTTACGGACCCAGTCCATGTAGTTGCTACCATCATCTTTGAACTTAGCTTTCTCTAGGAACGCATTAAAATTCAAAGGAACAGTAGCACGGGCCATTAATCTACAACAATATAGACATGCAAAATACTATTAGGTACTAAGTTCATGATAAATTAAAGTTCAATTAATCATATTACTTAAGAACTCCCACTTAGATAGACATCTCTCGAGTCATCTAAATGATCATGTGATCCATATCAACTAAACCATGTTTGATCATCACGTGAGATGGAGAAGTTTTCAATGGTGAACATCACTATGTTGATCATATCTACTATATATTCATGCTCGACCTTTCAGTCTCAATGTTCCGAGGCCAAATCTACATATGCTAGGCTCGTCAAGTTTAACCCGAGTATTCTGCATGTGGAAAACTGGCTTGCACCCATTGTATGTGAACGCTGAGCTTATCACACCTGATCATCACGTGGTGTCTCGGCACGACGAACTGTAGCAATGGTGCATACTCAGGGAGAACACTTATACCTTGAAATTTAGTGAGAGATCATCTTATGATGCTACCGTCGTACTAAGAAAAATAAGATGTATAAAGGATAAACATCACATGCAACCAAAATAAGTGATATGATATGGTCATCATCATCTTGTGCCTTTGATCTCCATCTCCAAAGCATCGTCATGATCACTATTGTCACCGGCTTGACACCTTGATCTCCATCGTAGTATCGTTGTGGTCTCGCCAACTATTGCTTCTACGAATATCGCTACTTCTTAGTGATAAAGTAAAGCAATTACATGGCGATTGCATTTCATATAATAAAGCAACAACCATATGGCTCCTACTAGTTGCCTATAACTGTTTACAAAACATGATCATCTCATACAACAATTTATATTATCATGTCTTGACCATATCTCATCACAACATGCCCTGCAAAAACAAGTTAGACGTCCTCTACTTTGTTGTTGCAAGTTCTACGTGGCTGCTACGGGCTTCTAGCAAGAACCGTTCTTACCTATGCATCAAAACCACAACGATATTTTGTCAAGTGTGCTGTTTTAACCTTCAACAAGGATCGGGCGTAGTCAAACTCGATTCAACTAAAGCTGGAGAAACAGACACCCACTAGCCACCTGTGTGCAAAGCATGTCGGTAGAACCAGTCTCATGAACGCGGTCATGTAATGTCGGTCTGGGCCGCTTCATCCAACAATACCGCTGAATCAAAGTAAGACATTGCTGGTAAGCAGTATGACTATTATCGCCCACAACTCTTTGTGTTCTACTCGTGCATATAACATCTACGCATAGACCTGGCTCGGATGCCACTGTTGAGGAACGCAGTATTTCAAAAAATTTACCTACGATCACGCAAGATCTATCTAGGAGATGCATAACAACGAGAGGGGAGACTGTGTGTACGTACCCTCATAGACCGAAAGCGGAAGCATTTAGTAACACGGTTGATGTAGTCGAACGTCTTCGCGATCCAACCGATCCAAGTACCGAACGCACGGCACCTCCGTGGTCAGCACACATTCAACTCGATTACGTCCCTCGAACACTTGATCTAGCTGAGGCCGAGGGAGAATTCCGTCATCACGATGGCATGGTGATGGTGATGATGAAGTTAGTGATGCAGGGCTTCGTCTAAGCACTACAACGATATGACCGAGGTGTGTAACTGTGGAGGGGGGCACCGCACATGGCTAAAAGATCAACTTGTGTGTCTTTAGGGTGCCCCCTCCCCACGTATATAAAGGGGGGAGGAGGAGGAGGCCGACCAAGGTGTGGTGCGCCAAGGGGGGGGAGTCCTACTTGGACTCCCGGTCCAAGTAGGATTCGCCCCCCTTTCCTATTCCTACAAGGAGAAGGGGGGAAAGAGGAGAGGGAGAGAAGGAAAAAGGGGCCGCCCCCAACCCTAACCCGATTTGGATTGGGCTTGGGGGGCGCGCGCCTCCACCTAGCCGCCGCCTCCTCTCTTCCACTAGGGCCCATGAAGGCCCATTAACCCCCCCCCCCCCCGGGGGGGGGGGGTCCGGTAACCCCCTTGTACTCCGGAAAATGCCCGAAACTATCCGAAACCATTCCGGTGTCCGAACATACCCTTACAATATATCAATCTTTATGTCTCGACCATTTTGAGACTCCTCGTCGTGTCCGTGATCTCATCAGGGACTCCGAACAAACACCGGTTTATCAAAACACGAAACTCATAATACAAATCATCATTGAACGTTAAGCGTGCGGACCCTACGGGTTCGAGAACTATGTAGACATGACCGAGACACATCTTCGGTCAATAACCAATAGCGGAACATGGATGCTCATATTGGCTCCTACATATTCTACGAAGATCTTTATCAGTCAAATCGCATAGCAACATACGTTGTTCCCTTTGTCATCGGTATGTTACTTGCCCGAGATTCGATCGTCGGTATCATCATAACTACTTCAATCTCATTACCGGCAAGTCTCTTTACTCGTTCCGTAATGCATCATCCCTTGGCTAACTCATTAGACACATTGCTTGCAAGGCTCATAGTGATGTGCATTACCGAGAGGGCCCAGAGATACCTCTCCGATACATGGAGTGAAAAATCCTAATCTTAATCTATGCCAACTCAACAAACACCATCGGAGACACCTGTAGAGCATCTTTATAATCAGCCAGTTCGGTTGTGACGTTTGATAGCACACAAGGTGTTCCTCCGGTATTCGGGAGTTGCATAATCTCATAGTCCGAGGAACATGTATAAGTCATGAAGAAAGCAATAGCAGAAAAACTAAATGATCATTATGCTAAGCTAACGTATGGGTCTTGTCCATCACATCATTATCTAATGATGTGATCCCATTCATCAAATGACAACACATGTTTATGGCGAGGAAACTTAACCATCTTGGATTAACGAGCTAGTCAAGTAGAGGCATACTAGGGACACTCTGTTTATCTATGTATTCACACATGTACTAAGTTTCTGGTTAATACAATTCTAGCATGAATAATAAACATTTATCATGGTATAAGGAAATATAAATAACAAGTTTATTATTGCCTCTAGGGCATATTTCCTTCATTCATATGAGTATTTTGTACCATCAAACAAAAGTTTTTTCACAAAATCATGGTAATTAATGTCAGATTTATCTTACAGCTCTCTTAGTATTAGCCATTGGACTAATTCATAAAAAATATTCCTTTTCAGTCCTAAGAGATTGATAGCGATGAGGTGGTACAAGTGTTTATCCATGATTTTCCTAGATCATGCAAACCACCTTATTACATAATAAATAAGAACTCAAAACAATGACAAAATGTGCTTAGTTCTCCGACAACAGCCCCAGAAATAGGCTTCATGTCCGAGAAGCTATGATCTACGAGTAGTGCCTAAATTGCACATCCTGATTTCCATTAATTACTGCATCATCCATGGCCCGTGGGAGGTAGATTCAAGAAATTTCATGCTGATAAAAAAACTATCAAGACATTCCATAATTTCAACAACCTGGTCTTATTACTTAGATTTGATATTACCTGAACTTTTCTCGGTCTCTTGTACCTTTCTTCTTCAAGTTATGCGGAATAGATTTGGACCAAGCTGATGCTCACGGGTGGCACTAGCTCTATTGAATGAAAGGTGCCACTACACATGTGCTTATTAATGGACATCTTGACTCAAGGATTATAAGGGTATATACTGAGCTTGCGGTCGAAGGGGGAGCCTCGGTTATCACACAACCCTCAAACATCCTGACCACATGGCCTCCCCTTTGATTTGTGGTGGGGAAACATGGGGCCCCTGTTGGAAATAAGCCCTAGAAGCAATAATAAATTTTATTATTTATTCCCATGCTCGTAATTAATGTTTATGTTCTATGCTATAATTTCAATGGTTCTCGAGACTGCAATAACCATGAGGCTTAGAGGGAAATCCATGTGCATGTGTAGAATAATAAATGGTAAAATAGGTTCCTAGTCTCGGCTCTACGACTATCTCAAGTGTTGCATGATGATCATGTTTTCTTGATCATGGGCATGACAATACCAGCATATTTGAGGACACAATGTTAGAAGAATACTTGTGTTGAACAAACCCAATTGATTATTATACTATTAGATCACTCGCCACAAGTTAATGGTTTATAACATAGAGAAAGTTAATGATTGCATAATTCCTTAGACCATGAGAGTATTGAGTTCCTCCATACCAGATGATGTACTTTGGGGTTTGTCTAACGTCAAGCATAACAGGGTGCTCATAATGACAACTTGTGGGTTCATCAAAAAAGTATGGCAAGGAACTAGATAGCTCAAGAACGAGAGTTGCTCCTCTGACGATGGAGAGATATTATTTGGTCCTTCTCATTGTCCATCATCATCTGCCCAGACAAAGTGTCATTTGAACAAAGGGATACCGGAACATGGGAACAAGAAAAGAGAACAAAACTGGTAAGGAGGACACTGGCATAGTGAACAAGTTGTTCATTCACGGGGATGGCAATAAATCTCACCTCAGGTTTTCTAAACATATCTCAAAGCAAAAGGTATAGCACGCGAGAACTAAAGGTTCACTTGAATATCATTCATGTGGGTATGGGGGGTCAATATGGATGTCCATGGTTCCACTATTGACCATTGATCGAAAAGAGTCCCAAGTCATGTCTATGCTTCATCGAACCTGTAGGGTGACATGCTTAAGGGTCATCAATCTATACTGAGTACTTTGTGGTAAGTGGTACATCTCAAATGTATCTATAATTTCTTATTGTTCCATGCTATTATATTATCACTTTTATATACTTCTATAGCATTTTATATTATTTTTATGGACTAACCTATTCATCTAGTGCCTAGTTCCAGTTGTTGTTTTCTGAATATTTTCGGTTTTAGATAAAATCTATATCGACGGATGTCAAAATACCTTGACGATTTAATACAATTTTTTTCGGGGCACAAAGGACCCATGAAGTTTTGAGGGAGAATGGGAAGAGGAAAGGTGGGTCCACATGTCCACCAAGCATGCTCAAGGCTTAGGGCGTGATGTCTACTACACAACCTTCTTCTTGTAGACGTTGTTGGGCCTCCAAGTGCAGAGGTTTGTAGGACAGTAGCAAATTTCCCTCAAGTGGGTGACCTAAGTGAAGGAAATATGCCCTAGAGGCAATAATAAAGTTATTATTTATTTCCTTATATCATGATAAATGTTTATTATTCATGCTAGAATTGTATTAACCGGAAACATAATACATGTGTGAATACATAGACAAACTTAGTGTCACTAGTATGCCTCTACTTGACTAGCTTGTTAATCAAAGATGGTTATGTTTCCTAACAATGAACAAAGTGTTGTTATTTGATTAACGAGGTCACATCATTAGTTGAATGATCTGATTGACATGACCCATTCCATTAGCTTAGCACCCGATCGTTTAGTATGTTGCTATTGCTTTCTTCATGACTTATACATGTTCCTATGACTATGAGATTATGCAACTCCCGTTTGCCGGAGGAACACTTTGTGTGCTACCAAACGTCACAACGTAACTGGGTGATTATAAAGGAGCTCTACAGGTGTCTCCAATGGTAGATGTTGGGTTGGCGTATTTCGAGAATAGGATTTGTCACTCCGACTGTCGGAGAGGTATCTCTGGGCCCTCTCGGTAATGCACATCACATAAGCCTTGCAAGCATTGCAACTAATGAGTTAGTTGCGAGATGATGTATTACGGAACGAGTAAAGAGACTTGCCGGTAACGAGATTGAACTAGGTATTGGATACCGACGATCGAATCTCGGGCAAGTAACATACCGATGACAAAGGGAACAACGTATGTTGTTATGCGGTCTGACCGATAAAGATCTTCGTAGAATATGTAGGAGCCAATATGGGCATCCAGGTCCCACTATTGGTTATTGACCAGAAACGTGTCTCGGTCATGTCTACATTGTTCTCGAACCGTAGGGTCCGCACGCTTAACGTTACGATGACAGTTATTATGAGTTTATGCATTTTGATGTACCGAAAATTGTTCGGAGTCCCAGATGTGATCATGGACATGACGAGGAGTCTCAAAATGGTCGAGACATAAAGATTGATATATTGGAAGCCTATGTTTGGATATCGGAAGTGTTCCGGGTGAAATCGGGATTTTACCGGAGTACCGGGAGGTTACCGGAACCCCCCCGGGAGCTATATGGGCCTTAGTGGGCTTTAGTGGAAAGGAGAAAGGGGCAGCCCAAGGTGGGCCGCGTGCCACCCCCCTCCCCTAGTCCTATTAGGACAAGGAGAGGTGGCCGGCCCCCTCTCTCTCTTTCCCCCCTCGAGGAATCCTATTCCAACTAGGATTGGGGGGGGGGGGGAATCCTACTCCCAGAGGGAGTAGGACTCCCTTGGCGCGCCCTCCTTGGCCGGCCGCCCCCTCCCCCTTGGCTCCTTTATATACGGAGGAAGGGGGCACCCTAGAACACACAAGTTGATCCTTGAGATCATTCCTTAGCCGTGTGCGGTGCCCCCTGCCACCATATTCCACCTCGATCATATTGTAGTGGTGCTTAGGCGAAGCCCTGCGACTGTAGAACATCAAGATCGTCACCACGCCGTCGTGCTGACGGAACTCCTCCCCGACGCTTTGCTGGATCGGAGCCCGGGGATCGTCATCGAGCTGTACGTGTGCTAAGAACTCGGAGGTGCCGGAGTAACGATGCTTGGATCGGTCGGATCGGGAAGACGTACGACTACTTCCTCTATGTTGCGTCAACGCTTCCGCAGTCGGTCTGCGTGGGTACGTAGACAACACTCTCCCCTCTCGTTGCTATGCATCACCATGATCTTGCGTGTGCGTAGGAAATTTTTTGAAATTACTGCGTTCCCCAACACTAAGGTTTATCAATCCGTGGGAGGCGTAGGATGAAGATGGTCTCTCTCAAGCAACCCTGCAACCAAATAACAAAGAGTCTCTTGTGTCCCCGACACACCCGATACAATGGTAAATTGTATAGGTGCACTAGTTCGGTTAAGAGATGGTGATACAAGTGCAATATGGATGGTAGACAAAGGTTTTTGTAATCTGAAATTATAAAAACATCAAGGTAACTAATGATAAAAGTGAGCACAAACAGTATTACAATGCGTTAAAACAAGGCCTAGGGTTCATATTTTCACTAGTGCAAGTTCTCTCAACAATAATAACATAATAGGATCATATAACAATCCCTCAACATGCAACAAAGAGTCACTCCAAAGTCACTAATAGCAGAGAACAAACGAAGAGATTATGGTAGGGTACGAAACCACCTCAAAGTTATCCTTTCTGATCGATCTATTCAAGAGTCCGTAGTAAAATATCATGAAGCTATTCTTTCCATTCAATCTATCATAGAGTTCATACTAGAATAACACCTTAAGACACAAATCAACCAAAACCCTAATGTCGCCTAGATACTCCAATGTCACCTCAAGTATTAGTGGGGTATGATTATACGATATGCATCACAAAATCTCAGATTCATCTATTCAACCAACAGAAAAAACTTCAAAGAGTGCCCCAAAGTTTCTACCGAAGAGTCAAGATGAAAACGTGTGACAACCCCTATGCATAAGTTCACGAGGTCACGGAACTCGCAAGTTGATCACCAAAACATACATCAAGTGGATCACGTGATATCCCATTGTCACCACAGATAAGCACATGCAAGACATACATCAAGTGTTCTCAAATCCTTAAAGACTCAATCCGATAAGATAACTTCAAAGGTAAAACTCAATTCATCACAAGAGAGTAGAGGGGGAGAAACATCATAAGATCCAAATATAATAGCAAAGCTCGCGATACATCAAGATCGTGCCGACTCAAGAACACGAGAGAGAGAGAGAGAGAGAGAGAGAGATCGCACACATATCTACTGGCACATACCCTCATCCCCGAGGGTGAAATACTCCATCCTCGTCATGGAGAGCATCGGGATGACGAAGATGGCCACCGGAGAGGGATTCCCCCCCTCCGGCAGGGTGTCGGAACGCGTCTAGATTGGTTTTCGGTGGCTACGGAGGCTTCTGGCAGCGGAACTCCCGACCTAGGTTATGTTCTGGAGGTTTCAGTATATATAAGAGGTTTTGGCGTCGAGAACAAGTCAGGGGGATCTCCGGGCTGTCCACGAGGCAGGGGGCGCGACCAGGGGGTGGGCGCGCCCCCCACCCTCGTGGGCAGCCTGAGACTCTTCTGGCCCAACTCTTTTACTCCATGGCCTTCTTCTGGTCCAAAAATAAGCTTCGTCAAGTTTCAGGCCAATTGGACTCCGTTTGGTTTTCCTTTTCTGCGATACTCAAAAGCAAGAGAAAAACAGAAGCTGGCACTGGGCTCTAAGTTAATAGGTTAGTCCCAAAAATCATATAAATTAGCATGTAAATGCATATAAAACATCCTAGATGGATAATATAATAGCATGGAATAATCAAAAATTATAGATACGTTGGAGACGTATCAAGCATCCCCAATCTTAATTCATGCTCGTCCTCGAGTAGGTAAATGATAAAACAGAATTTTTGATGTGGAATGCTATCTAACATATTTACCAAATGTAATTTTCTTGTAGTTTCCTTTATTGTGGCAAGAATATTCAGATCCATAAGATTCAAGACAAAAGTTTAATATTGACATAAAAATAATAATACTTCAAGCATACTAACCAAGCAATTATGTCTTATTAAAATAACACAGCCAAAGAAAGCTTATCCCTACAAAATTATATAGTTTGTCCATGCTTCATTTTCGTCACACAAAATGCTCCCATCATGCACAACCCCGATGACAATCCGAGCAATTGGTTCATACTTTTTAACGCGTTTCAGCCTTTTCACTAATGATAAAAGTGAGCACAAACGGTATTGCAATGTGTTGAAACAAGGCCAAGGGTTCATACTTTCACTAGTGCAAGTTCTCTCAACAATAATAACATAATTGGATCATATAACAATCCCTCAACATGCAACAAAGAGTCACTAATAGCGGAGAACAAACGAAGAGATTATGGTAGGGTACGAAACCACCTCAAAGTTATCCTTTCTGATCGATCTATTCAAGACTCCGTAGTAAAATATCATGAAGCTATTCTTTCCGTTCAATCTATCATAGAGTTCATAATAGAATAACACATTAAGACACAAATCAACCAAAACCCTAATGTCACCTAGATACTCCAATGTCACCTCAAGTAACCATGGGTATGATTATATGATATGCATCACACAATCTCGGATTCATCTATTCAACCGATAGAAAGAACTTCAAAGAGTGCCCCAAAGTTTCTACCGGAGAGTCAAGACGAAAACGTGTGACAACCCCTATGCATAAGTTCACGAGGACACGGAACTCGCAAGTTGATCACCAAAACATACATCAAGTGGATCACGTGATATCCCATTGTCACCACAGATAAGCACATGCAAGACATACATCAAGTCTTCTCAAATCCTTAAAGACTCAATCCGATAAGATAACTTCAAAGGGAAAAATCAATTCATCACAAGAGAGTAGAGGGGGAGAAACATCATAAGATCCAAATATAATAGCAAAGCTCGCGATACATCAAGATCGTGTCGACTCAAGAACACAAGAGAGAGAGAGAGAGATCAAAGACATAGCTACTGGTACATACCCTTAGCCCCGAGGGTGAACTACTCCCTCCTCGTCATGGAGAGCGCCGGGATGACGAAGATGGCCACCGGAGAGGGATTCCCCCCCTCCGACAGGCTGCCGGAACGGGTCTAGACTGGTTTTCGGTGGCTACGGAGGCTTCTGGCGGCGGAACTCCCAATATGGGTTATGTTCTGGAGGTTTTAGTATATATAAGAGGTCTTGGCATCGAGAACAAGTCAGGGGGGTCTTCGAGCTGTCCACGAGGCAGGGGGCGCGCCTAGGGGGGTGGGCGCGCCCCCCACCCTCGTGGGCAGCCCGAGACTCTTCTGGCCCAACTCTTTTACTCCATGGCTTTCTTCTGGTCCAAAAATAAGCTCCGTCAAGTTTCGGGTCAGTTGGACTCTGTTTGGTTTTCCTTTTCTGCGATAATCAAAAACAAGAAAATAAACAGAAACTGGCACTGGGCTCTAGGTTAATAGGTTAGTCCCAAAAATCATATAAAATAGCATATAAATGCATATAAAACATCCTAGATGGATAATATAATAGCATGGAACAATCAAAAATTATAGATACGTTGGAGACGTACAAGGCGCGTTGCATGACTGTGTAGGGCCTACCCGCACGCATTTCATCCATTCAACTGCCATTAATTCCTTTAAATACCGAAACCCTCCATCGTATTTTAGAAGAACTTTTCCGCCGCTGCAAGTTCCTAACGATTTTGCTCTTGTTTTGGACTTTAATTTGCATCGTTTGAATGAAACTAACCCGAACTGGCGTTGTTTTTAGCAGAACTACCATGGTGTTGTTTTATGTAGAAATAATAGTTCTCGGATTTGGACGAAACTTTTTGGAGAATTATTTTACAATAAATAAAAATACTGGAACCAAGACCCACTGGAGGGGGGCCCTGGCTTCCCACAAGACACCAGGCGCACCACCCGCTTCTGGCGTGACCTGGTGGGTGGTGGGGCCCTCGAGGCTCCGTTGACCCTAATTCCAGCGCTATACAATCCTATTTTTTCCAGAAAAAAATAAGAGAGGAAGTTTCATCGTGTTTTACCATACGGAGCCGCCGCCACATCTGTTCTTTGTTGGGAGGCCAGATCTGGAGCCCATTTAGGGCACCAGAGAGGGGGATCTTCGGTCTTCGTCATCACCAACCCTCCTTCATCACCAATTCCATGATGCTCCCCACTAGGAGTGAGTAATTCCTTCATAGGCTTGCTGGTCGGTGAGGATTTGTATGAGATTCATCATGTAATCGAGTTAGTTTTGTTAAGGCTTGATCCCTAGTATCCATTATGTTTTGAGATTGATGTTGCTATGACTTTGCTATGCTTAATGCTTGTCACTAGGGCCCGAGTGCCATGATTTCAGATCTGAATTGTTTATGTTTTCACCATTATATCAATGTTCTAGATCCGACCTTTCAAGTCATATGCACCTGCTATGTGTTGTGATCCGTAAACCCTAGGGTGACAGTAATTGGGATAATTTTCGGCGATGACCATAGTTTGAGGAGTTCATGTATTCACTATGTGTTAATGCTTTGTTCTGGCTCTCTATTAAAAGGAGGCCTTAATATCCCTTAGTTTCCTTATGGACTTCGCTGCCATGGGAGGGTAGGACAAAATATGTCATGCAAGTTCTTTTCCATAAGCACGTATGACTATTTTTGGAATACATGCCCACATTATATTTATGAACTGGAGCTAGATTTGTATCGCCCTAGGTTATGACTGTTATATGATGAATATCATCCAACGAATTCACCGATCCAATGCCTATGAGTTTTCCACATATTGTTGTTGTTGCGTTATTATTGCTATTGCTACTAGTACAACTCCTATAAAATTATTGCTATCAGTGTCACCGTTACTATTACTGTTACCACTCCTATCAAAACTCTCATATTATTGTGCTACTGATCACTTTGCTACAGATATTTAATCTCCAGGTGTGGTTGAATTGACACGCAACTACTAATAATTACAAATATTCTTTGGATACCCTTGTGTCGAATCTATAAATTTGGGTTGAATACTCTACCCTCGAAAACTGTTGCGATCCCCTATACTTGTGGGTTATCAAGACCTTTTCTGGCGCCGTTGCCGGGGAGCATAGCTATATTTTTGAGTCACTTGGGATTTATATCTATTTATCACTATGAGTAATATGAAAGATACCAAAACCAAGATCGTTCCCTATAAGACGAGGGGAGGTAAGGAGCTGCCATCTAGCTCTGCACTTGATTCACCTTCTATTTTGAGTAAGCTTGCAACACCACCACATGCTATTAATCCTGATATGTCGCAAGTTATTGATGATGCTACTTGTGCTATGAATGATGCTTATGATGATGCTAGTACCTTGCTTGATGATAATGTACCACTAGGTGAATTTCTTGATGAACAAATTGCTAGAGCTAAAGATATTGAGAATGCTAAAACTGATGAAGTCTTTGAAACTGAGAATTATGAAACACCTATTAGACCTAGCTCTCCCAGATTTGAATTTTCTAATACACGTGAGGGTTATGTTATGGATGAGGAGGTAGCTAGAGATTTTCTTGCTTGCAAAGATAGAGATGATCTTAAGAAATTATTATGCAAACTGAAAGAAGAATCTTTGAATGCTAGAATGAAATGTGATCCTAAGTTTGCTACTTCACCTATCTTTGTTACCAATAAGGATTATGAATTCTCTGTCAACCCAGAGTTAATTACTTTGGATGAATCTGTTCCTATCCGTGGCTATGAAGCTGAAACTGTTGTGGCACATCTTACTAAATTAAATGATATAGCCACCCTATTTGCCCATGATGAGAAAATTCACTACTACTATATTCTCAAGCTATTTCCGTTCTCGTTAAAGGGTGATGCTAAGATATGGTATAGTACTCTTGCTCTTGGTTGTGTGCGTAGTCCCCAGGATATGATATTACTTCCGTGAAAAATATTTTCCTGCTCATAAGAAACAAGCTGCCTTACAGGAAATATTTAACTTTGTGCAAATTGAAAGAGTGTCTCCCACAAGCTTGGGGGAGGCTTCTCTAATTGCTTAATGCTTTGCCTGATCATCCTCTTAAGAAAAATGAAATACTTGATATCTTCTATAATGGACTAACTAATGCTTCTAGGGACTTCCTAGATAGTTGTGCTTGTTATGTTTTCAGGGAACGAACTGTTGAACAAGCCAAGGAATTATTGAATAACATATTGAAGAATTATGATGATTGGACTCTTCATGAACCACCGCCTAAACCCACTCCGAAGAAGAGGGGTATCTTATTTCTCAGTCCTAAAGATATGCAAGAGGCAAAGAAATGTATGAATGAAAAAAGGTATTAAAGTTGAAGAGGTTAAGAATTTACCACCTATTGAAGAAATACATGGACTTGACACACCACCACCATAGGTGGTAGAGGTAAATTCTTAATTAAAGTTTGATGATGGTTACATCCCTTATAATAAACATCCTAATCAATGCTTATATGAATTTTATAACTACATTAGAAAGCAAGATCACTTCAATGAAAATGTTATGAAACAATTAAAACAAAATTCTGATATGATTGCTCACTTGAGTGACTTATTATTTAGAATCACTAATGATGTTAGAGGTGTAGGAAAACATGCTTCTATGGTTCAAACTCAGTTAGAACAAGTTGCTAAATCTCAAAGAGAATTGCTTAGTGAAATGAACAATAATATAAACGATTATGCTGTTAGAGTAGCAAGTAGAGGAGGCAAAATGACTCAGGAACCACTTTATCCTGAGGGACACCCTAAAAGAATTGAACAAGACTCTTAGAGAGTTAATGCTGATGCACCTAGTCCTTATAAAAAGAAAAAGAAAAGGAAAAATGATAGTACTTTGCACACCTCTAGTGAACCTGAAATTGAAAACCTCCTGGAGATAATAGTGATGTCTCTATCTCTGATGCTGAAACTCAATTTGGTAATGAACATTCACCTAGTGATAATGAAAATGATAATGATGATGTTCATGAAGACACTCAACCAGACAATGAAAAAGAACCAGATAATGATATTGAAATAGAACCTGTTATTGATCTTGATAACCCACAACCTAAAAATAAAGGATATGACAAAAGAGACTTTGTTGCTAAAACATGGTAAAGAAAGAAAACCATGGGTTCAGAAACCCATTCCCTTTCCACCTAAGCCATCGAAGAAAAAAGATGATGGAGAATTTGAACGCTTTGCTGAAATGCTTAGGCCAGTCTTTTTTCGTACCCGTCTGACTGATATTTTAAAGATGGCCCCTTATGCTAAATATATGAAAGAAAGTTTCACCAATAAAAGAAAAATACATGAAGCTGAAATCTCCACCATTCTTGCTAATTACTCTTTTAAGGATGGAGTACCTAAAAAACTTGGAGATCCAGGAATACCAACTATAGCATGCTCTACTAAAAGAAATTATGTCAAAACTGCTTTGTGTGATTTAGGAGCTGGTGCTATTGTTATGCCTTTCCCTTTATATAAAAGACTTGATTTGAATAAACTCACACCTACCGAAATATCATTGCAAATGGCTGATAAATCAACTGATACTGATCGGTATTTGTGAGGATGTGCCGTTGTTGTTGCAAATGTTACTATCTTAACAGACTTTGTTATACTTGAGATGTCCGAGGACGACAACATGCTGATTATCCTTGGTAGACCCTTTTTGAATACCGCAGGGGCTGTTATTGATTGTAGTAAAAGCAAAGTCACTTTTCATATCAATGGTAATGAGCATACAGTGCACTTTCCGAAGAAACAATTCCAATTGAATGGTATCAATGTTATTGAGAAATCTCTGACAGTTACTATTGGAAGTTTTCAACTCCCTTTACCTACTGCCAAAAAGAAACATGACATACTTATTGTTGGGGATATGCATATCCCCGTTGAGGTAACTTAGTGTTTTACAAAAGTTCTTTGTGTTCATGTTAATCGAAAGTGATTGTTAATAAGACTTGATCAACCTTATTAATGGATTTTTTTCAAGAGGCATGTGGTCGATAAATTTAGTAAGCACAACCTTCTGCTCCTACCTTTTGTTTTCCATTATTCTTAGTTAAATAAAACAAAATGCCATGTTTAGCTTGTTTCCTAAATTTTCCATGCGATAAAAAAAGACCCAGAAACAAAAGTGCTCAGAATGCCGTGGAATTTTAACACGATTGTTTTCTGAATATTTGAGAATTTCTGGTACAAATAACATCAGAGGGAGGTGCCCCTGGTGCCCACTAGGGCGCTCCAGCCACCCAGGCGCACCTTGCTGGGTGGTGGACCCCATGTGGGTCCCCTCACTTATCTCTTTAGCCCATGTCATCTCCTTCCTCCAGAAAAAAAAATCACCATAGGTCTCTCTCTCATGTTCTTGCTCTCAAACCCGCGGATTTCGATCTCTTTGCTCGAAACTCCGTTTTTGAAACTGTTTTGGGGCATTGCTACTTGGTATGTAACTCCTCCATTGCTCCAATTAGTTTTTGTTGCATTGGTTTATATTTTGAATAATTAGCTAACCTTGATGCTACTGTAAATGGGCTTGCATGTTGAATTCTTAGAGTTCTAAGTAGTTTGAATGCTTGATATGGCTTCTAGGCATCCTTATGAGTAGTTGCTATCAATCTTGTGAAGTTTTGTTGACAAAAAATTTGTGGACCAAAATTTTCAGAATTTTATTCATAGGAATAAGATGAGTATCTTCAGGAAGTTTTCCTCCAAAAAGAATGCTAAGGAAGTCATTTGAGAATCATCGGACAATGACCTCAATAGTCCGAGAACGGTAGAGGTGCGGTCGTGCGAATGGCCACATAATGCCTTCATGGAGGAGGCCGGGTTCCATCAGGAGTTTGCCCAGTTAATTGCAAATGCTGGGCTGACTGACTTCCTCGCAGCTGAGTGTGACCAACACCACCTCCTTACAAATTTCTTTGTGCATTTTTTTTATTTTTTGAATAGGAACAACCCTCCTGAGGTGGTTTAATTTATATTCTGAAACCCATCAGATACTGCTCACTGACTTTTGTGACATATGTTTGATTCCCTCTGACGGGGAATTAAGAGAGCCTAGACCGACAGAGTTTGAGGACTTCCTCCTCACTTTGACAATGGGTGAGGAAAGAGGGATGTCGAAAGCCACCGCCACTAGTTTGTAGTTTCCTTCTGTGCATTACTTTGCTTTATTCAATGCAAAGTGTTTAACTTATAGAGAGAAAGCTGGTGCATAGTGCTCCGGACCTCGCCATTTTACGCCTTGTAGTGCACAATGATCGCACCTTCAGCCTAGGGGCTATTATTGCACGTCGCCTGCGCCTCAATAGAACTAAGGGCAAAATTCATGGCAGTATTTATGCCACTTGCCTAGCGAGTCATTTTAATGTTCAGATACGCCAACATGATTATCCTTTGCCCTGACCTTATCTAGATCACCAGGAGATGGTAGCTCACTAGTTTACTGATGCTACTAACTCCTTTCATAACATTCGTTATAACTTGGTATTCAGCGAGGATAACTGCGATATTATCCCGTTGCCTGCACCTGCTTTGTTTGATTCTTTTGCTAGGCACAGATATAGGGTCATGCCCGAGGACATTACTGCCTACCGGAATACCCAGGCAGCGGAGGAGCAGGAGCCTCGGGATTGGGACGCTCAGGTGCCGCCAGCCCAGCACTTTCACATGGGACCAGATGGCTACTTTGGGTGGTGATTACCAAGCTAGGATGTCGGTGTCAAAACCGGCGGATCTCGGGTAGGGGGTCCCGAACTGTGCGTCTAAGGCGGATGGTAACAGGAGGCGGGGGACACGATGTTTACCCAGGTTCGGGCCCTCTTGATGGAGGTAATACCCTACGTCCTGCTTGATTGATCTTGATGATATGAGTATTACAAGAGTTGATCTACCACGAGATCATAGAGGCTAAACCCTAGAAGCTAGCCTATGGTATGATTTTTGTTGTCCTACGGACTAAGGGGCTGTTTGGATCACACCTCAGTCTGCCCTGCCAATAGCGGGCTCGCCAAAAAATTGGCGAAGGAATCCGCAGCCGTGGTTTCGCCAACTCACGGGCGTAAAAACTGAACGAAGCTACTGAAATTTTGGCGTGGTCGCGAAACGTTGGTCCCGATCCAAACGGCTGCCCGGCGTGCTAGTCAACGCCGAAAAATTGGTAGGGCGCTCGTCGGCTGTATTCCAAACAGCACCTAAACCCTCCAGATTATATAGACACCGGAGGGGGCTAAGGTTACACAGAGTCGGTTACAAGGGAGGAGATCTACATATCCATATTGCCAAGCTTGCCTTCCACGCCAAGGAGAGTCCCATCCGGACACGGGACGAAGTCTTCAATCTTGTATCTTCATAGTCCAATAGTCCGGCCAAAGGATATAATCCGGCTGTCCAGAGACCCCCTAATCCAGGAGTCCCTCAGTAGCCCCTGAACCAGGCTTCAATGACGATGAGTCCGGCGCGCAGATTTGTCTTCGGCATTGCAAGGTGGGTTCTTCCTCCGAATACTCCATAGAAGATTTTGAACACAAGGATAGTGTCCGTCTTTGCAAAACAAGTTCCACATACCACCGCAGAGAGAATAATATTTCCACAAATCTAATCTGCTGACACATTTAGCAACATGACATCACGTCATGGCCCGGTCATTATTCGAACCGTTTTTCTCAACCAGCACCGCACATGTTGCGAGGCGGTTTTCTTGACACGTCTTGTCGAACCAGAGATCGTGTCCCCCTTATTACAGGATTCTCATCAATACGGACGTGGGTAACCCAATCGTGCCCATTGGTATGACTCCTCGATTTTAGGCAAGTCCCAAACGGCCATGAGGAGGACACTTGATATTCACCCTCTTTATAAAGAGGCCAAGGATTGTCCTTTTTTCCCTCTCGTACTCAATCGAATCCTTCCCCCACCTCGAGTTCCGACACCCAAGGCTCGGGTTAGGCGCTTCGGAACTTCAACCATGTCCGGATCCAACCTTCAAGGTCGGTGGACGCCTTCCTCTGTCACAGAGGAAGACATCAAGAAGCTAAGAGAGGCCAGGTATTTGACCCTCGAAATCTCGCATAGGCTGCCTGCTCGAGGGCAGGTCATCCCCACTCCCGAACCCGGCGAGAGCGTTGTATTAATCTCTCACTTCCTCCGAGGGCTAGGCCTCGCTCTGGATCCCTTTGTTAGGGGGCTCATGTTCTATTATGGGCTGGATTTCCATGACCTGGCCCCAGATTCCCTCCTTCACATCTCATCGTTCATCGTCATGTGTCAGGCCTTCCTCCGCATTACCCCACACTTCAGCCTGTGGCTCAAGACTTTCAATGTGAAGCCAAAGATAATCGAGGGGCGACACGCAGAGTGTGGAGGTGCCGTAATAAGCAAAAGTGCTGATGTTCCGTGGCCGGAGGGTTCCTTCCCAGAGGTGTCCGGTTTATGGCAACGGGAGTGGTTTTATATCACAGCTCCTCGGAGTACCAAGTGGGTAGCCGCCCCTACCTTTCGCTCGGGCCCCCACCACAACTGACGTCATGGATCAACTAGGGGTTGGACTGGAGGCCAGTAAATGATGTGCCGATATTGTAGAGTCGCGTCCGAGATCTCCTCGAGAGAGATGTCAGCCTGGTCATGGTAATGCAAGTCATGCTAGTTCGTCGAGTCCCACCTTGCAAATGTCGACCCCTCCGTATGTGGGAGTTCAACCCGGAAGGACCGCAAACTATTCAGCACTTCCTCGGCATGACGCTCGAAGAGATGTACAAATTGTTCTTCGGACCACAAATAAAGTGTCCGGACACCACCAAGGACGCGGGTCTGAGATGTAATCGCCTAGATACCCAAGTAAGTAATCCCGTGGCCGAACACGTTGTCTTTTTATTTATCATAACATCATTCTGACAAGTCGCTCTTTGACCAGGACTGGGTAACAAAGGCGAAGATGATCAGGTGTTCTGCCCCCCTTCCCGAAGGCTCGGCAAATCTAGTACTAGCCAGAATGCTCGAGGCGGCGCTTTATCAGGCACCCTCAGGGGAAGATAAAGGGGGGAATAAAGAGGCTGAAAGCAGGCCTCACTCATTATTCATCCAAACCGGGGGAATTAGCACCTCCGCGAAGGAGGATAACCAGGGAGAAGAATCTGAAATTCCCTCTCCCCAAGGAAGGAAGAGGACCACCTCTGAAGACCCGGAAACAAAGGTTTCCAAACGGGGGAAGAAATCTTCGCCAGAGGGTCCTGCCTCGGAGGGTACTCTTGCTGCACAGCGCCCACAAGGGGATCAGCCCTCTCCCGAGCTGTAGGTAAACAAAAAGTACTTAATAGTAAAAATATCCTACATTACTTCTGAAGACAATAACCGAAGCATATATCTTGTAGTTCGGATCGTAGCCCTTCTCGACAGAGTTCGTCTGGGATCTTCTTTCGGAGATGATGGAGAGCGAAACACCTCCCCCTACCACCCTGCCTTATGAGGCGGGCGACCCTGAAGTGTCGTCGCGGAGGGTTTCTCCTGATCCGCCAAGGCCAGAGGGTAATGGACCAGAGAGGCCATGGAGGCCATGGACCAGAGAGGAAACCCTTCTCCCACCTAGGGAGGAGGTCAAGGAAGAAGAATAAGGAGGGGGGCTCTCTCTCCCTCGCTTCCGGTGGCACCGGAGTGCCACCGGGGGCCATCATCATCACCGCAATCTTCACCAACAACTTCACCGCCATCATCATCAACTCTTCCCCCCTCTATGCATCGGTGTAACCTCTCTCATAACCACTGTAATCTCTACTTAAACATGGTGCTCAATGCTATATATTATTTCCCAATGATGTATGGCTATCCTATGATGTTTGAGTAGATCTATTTTGTCCTATGGGCTATTTGATGATCAAGATTGGTTTGAGTTGCATGTTTTATTATTGGTGCTGTCCTATGGTGCTCTCCGTGTCATGCAAGCATGAGGGATCCCTGCTGTAGGGTGTTGCAATACGTTCATCATTCGCTTATAGTGGGTTGCGTGAGTGACTGAAACACAAACCCGAGTAAGGGGGTTGTTGCGTATGGGATAGAGGACTTGATGCTTTAATGCTATAGTTGGGTTTTACCTTAATGATCTTTAGTAGTTGCGGATGCTTGCTAGAGTTCCAATCATAAGTGCATATGATCCAAGTAGAGAAAGTATGTTAGCTTATGCCTCTCCCTCAAATAAAATTTCAATAATGATTACCGGTCTAGTTATCGATTGCCTAGGGACAAATAACTTTCTCGTAACAACAAGCTCTTTACTAAACCTAGCTTAGTTGTGTCTTTATCTAAACAGACCTTACCTTTTATTTACATGCTCTTTATTACCTTGCAAACCTATCCAACAACAACTACAAAGTACTTCTAGTTCCATACTTGTTCTAGGTAAAGCGAACGTTAAGCGTGCGTAGAGTTGTATCGGTGGTCGATAGAACTTGAGGGGATATTTGTTCTGCCTTTAGCTCCTCATTGGGTTCGACACTCTTACTTACCGAAAACTGTTGCGATCCCCTATACTTGCGGGTTATCACCGAGCTCCATAGGTTATCCGGGCTTGCCATGAGGTCTGTTGTGGATCATCTGTGGCCGGAAGGGCCAAGGCAGAATAATTATTTTACTTTAGTGCAACAGTTCCTTGGTGCTGTGCCGCACATCGATGCTATGAAGAGGTCGGCGTGCATAGAGGGTGTGCGTATGGCACTTGCCCGTGTCAAGACATACTGGGCAGAGATGGAGGCCACCGCTACTGCAACCCAGAGTTCGGCCGTAGGCCGAGTATCTGCCGAGCACTACTTTGAAGAAGTCCTTGAAGGCGCTCATTCAATAGAGGCTCGGTGCTCGAAGAATATTATGTTCTAGTGACATGTATTCCCATTGTAAAAACAATGTTTTATTGAATTATAAAGGTTGTGTTTATACTTTTGCCTGAAAGTATTATGATGCCTCCTGTGCGGCCGCTTATGTATATATGTATATAACCTAAAAGTTTGCAGTCATCGGCTTCAGCCCCCACGCATATAATGCAGGGGTGTTCGCAAAAAACATGTATTCACACTTGATCCAATGTCTTGGTCCATTAAGGAGGTGTTAGCGCAGCGAACGAGGCAATCGGACTATATTGCTTTAACACTTTCACTTAGCCCCTGGTACCTCCGCGCTCGTCCGGATACGGTGCGCATACGTACATGACTGGGAAACGACCCTTCGTTAATGCGGAGGAGTCCCGAAGATTCTGCTAAGTCATCGAGTGGTTGACCAGTCTCGTGCTTTATCATGACAATCAGTTTTGGGCTTTCTCCACTGAGGTGCTCATCCGGATGAACCAGGGCACAATAGCAGTAGTTCTCCTGGTGTCGCCTTAGCCGATAGAGCAGAACGTAAGGTAGCAAAACACGGGAGCCGGGCAAACCCAACATTTGACCAAAGACATGATTCGAAGCTGATGCATATAAGGCCAAACTCGTGACGCCGAACACTCCCTAAGGTATTCGGTCTTTATAACATATGACGGGCTGAACAATGCCCTTAATAATAAACCCCGAGTGTCTACGTACGTGCAATATTCTGACATGGCAAAATGCCAATAACGTCAGCATCCTTCTCAGTTGTATTGAGTATCCTGAGGATGTGAACAACAAGAGACAGTAAAAAAGGTTTACGCAGGGTCTTAATCTGAAAAGAAACCTTTGAGCGGGTCCCTGCTGCACATCTGCGCCTGTGTCTCCGTTGTGCCGTGTCCTGGACGGGTGCAGGACGATTGTCATCTGTAAAAGAGAAGAACTTAGGTGAAAGTTGTCGTGCCAAAAAATTGATTATTCTCGATAAACCATTAAAATTCAAGATAAGTCAAGTTGAGCCGAACTAGCCCTGATTACACGCGGGAAGCCCCTGGTACCGTCTATGTAGGCTTAACCATCAAACCAATCTCAGGTATATCTAGTGATGCGCCGGACTCGTCGAACCGTGTCCGCGGTCTTGATGACCTGTCATTTATTCTGGTTGGTGAGGCCGTCTAGTGCTCGGCTGTTAAAGCCGCCGCACGCTCTTCCGCGCGTAGAGAACTTTCAATATTTCCACTAACTATGATGGTGCCACGTGGACCAGGCATCTTAAGCTTAAGAGAAGCGTAATGTGGTACCGCATTAAAACGAGCGAGAGTTGTTCTTTTTCGAGTAGTGCTTGATAGCCGCTTCGGAATGGAGCAATGTCGAAGTCTAACTTCTCACTTCGGTAGTTGTCGGGTGAACCGAATACAACCTCTACTATTAGAGAGCCCATGGAGCGGGCCTCTGGGCCAGGTATTACTCCCTTGAAGGTAATATTACTGTGGCTGATTTTTGTTGGGTCTATCCCCATTTTATGGACTGTGTCTTGATATATCAGATTTAGACCACTGCCGCCGTCCATAAGGACTCGTGTGAGATGGTATCCGTTTATTATTGGGTCTAACACCAAGGCAGCCAATCCTTCATGCCGGATGCTTGTCGGGTGATCCCTGCGATCAAAAGTGATCGGGCAGGCCAACCAGGGGTTCAACTTAGGGGTGACGGGCTCTACGGTGCATATGTCTCGGAGTGCATGTTTGCTTCTCCTCTTCGTCACGTGGCTCATGTTTACTGTTTTAACCTCTGGTGGGAATTTTTTCTGTCCTCCAGTGCTTTGCTAGCGAGGTTCGTCCTCGTCTTCGCTTGGTGTTTCCCTCCCTTGTGTTCGGCGTTGAGCTTACCGGCCTACTTGAAGACCCAGCATTCTCTGTGGGTGTGATTTGCAGGTTTATCGGGGGTGCCATGAATCTAACATAATTTGTCTAGAATCTTATTTAGGCTGGACGGTCCATCTCTGCTGCCTTTGAAAGACTTTTTCCGCTGACCTGGTCGAGAGCCCCTGAATCTGGCGTTTACCGCCGTATTATCTGGGATGTCTTCTTTATTTCAACACTTGCTTTTACTGCATCGTGGTTTTCCATTGCCATCCCTGACTTCAAATGTGCTTGGGTCGCTGGTGCTACCGCGGGCTAACTAGCTATCTTCGCCCGCGCAAAAGCGGGTCATGAGGCTTGTCAGGGCTGCCATTGTTCTCGGTTTTTCTTGGCCGAGGTGTCTAGCGAGCCATTCGTCTCGGACGCTATGCTTGAAGGCTGCTAAGGCTTCGACGTCCAGACAGTCGACGATTTGGTTCTTCTTAGTGAGAAACCTGTTCCAAAGCTTTCGGGCTGACTCTCTGGGCTGTTGAATTATATGACTTAAATTGTCTGCATCCGGAGATCGGATATAGGTCCCTTGAAAATTAGCCCGAAAAGCATCCCCGAGCTCCTCCCAACTTCCAATTGAGTTTTCGGGGAGGCTTTTCAGCCAGTGCCGAGCTGGTCCTTTAAGTTTGAGGGGCAAGTACTTGATGGCATGGAGATCGTCTCCACGAGCCATATGGATATGGATGATAAAGTCCTCAATCCAGACCCCAGGGTCTATGGTCCCGTCGTACGCCTCTATGTTCACTGGTTTGAATCCTTCTGGAAATTCATGGTCCAGCACCTCATTGGTGAAACATAGGGGGTGTGCGGCACCCTTGTATTTGGATGTATCATGGCGTTCGGACGGTTGTAGTATTCGGTTTTGATTTTGTGCTGGAGCGCGCTTCCTAGATCCATAGATGGATCTGGTCATACTAGATTTTTGGCGCAAGTCCTCACGTAGATCGTGTGTTGACTTATATGCGGCCTTGTTAGCCGCTCTATCGTGGCCACAAGGTGGTTGATCCGGCCGGTTGGCCGTTTTATTTTTCGGCTGCATGGGCTCTAAGGCCTCATCGTTGAACTCAGGTAATAGCTTACACTTTGGATAGCTCTTTGTGTGGTAACTGCCACCATACTTTTCTTCATTGTCGAGCACTTTGTTCCACTTGTTGTTGAGCGTATTTTTTGCGGCCTTAAGCCTTTGCTTCTACTTCTTCAGACTCCTCGCTATGGCAATAAGCCTGCTGCGGAGGTTCTCTTGTTCCAAGTGCCTTTCCGGGATGATGTGTGCATCTTCGTCCGGGCTGTTTTCCTCCCCGGAGGGGGGTTGATGAGGTTTATCCGTGGCGTCGCCGTGTTCGGACATCGGATCCGTACTATGTTCGCCGTTTGCAGTTTCATCGTGCTCTGCCACCGGGTCAATGTGGTCGTCGTTTCCTCTGGAGTCGACTGGAGTGTTATTTTCTCTTGCGTTGTTATTGCTGTTTTTGCCGAGGCGGGATTTGGGGTGGCTCCTACGCTGACGCTTTGTTTGCTTCTTGGAGGGGTCATCCTCCGCTGTCTTGTCGCCATTGCCTTCTTTAGGTGTATCCACCATGTATATGTCATGTGATGAAGTGGCTGTCCAGCGCTCTGTGGGCACTGGTTCTTGTTCCTCTCCTGCATCGTCATCCATGCCGTTGATGTCTTCGGAGTCGAAATCAAGAATGTCAGTTAAATCGTCGATAGTGGCTAATAAGTGGGTGGTGGGTGGGCAGCGAATTTCTTCGTCGTCCGCATCCCCTTCTAGCCGGACATAGTTTGGCCAAGGTTCTCCTGACAAGGAGAGAGACCTTAATGAATTTAGTACATCACCGAAAGGTGAGTGCTAAAAGATATCCGTAGAGGTAAACTCCATGATCGGTGCCCAATCGGATTCGATAGGCATGGACGCATGCAGCTCGGAGCCTATGGCCGGGGACGAATCCAATGGTTCGGCAACACGGCTCTCGCAAGGGGTGAAGTCAGTATTCGACTCTATCACGACTGAGAGTGCGGCCTCCATGGTGGGGTCTATCCACCCATCCTCGGATGGCACACTTTGCTCCGGATTGAGGCTGGAGTAGTTGCAGATGCGATCTCCCGAACACTGTCCAACGGCAGAGTTACGTCATGCTCGTCGTGATTGTGTGGCGCACCTGACATGGGCTCGAATCCGTCGAAGATCAAGTCTCCGTGGATGTCGGCGGTGTAGTTTAAGTTTCTGAACCTGACCTGATGGCCAGGGGCATAGCTCTCGATCTGCTCCAAAGATGGCCAAGCGAGTTGGCCCGCAGCGCGAAGCCATCGAATACAAAGATCTGTCCGGGGAGGAAAACCTCACCCTGAACAGCATCGTTACCGATGATCGAAGGAGCCATCAAGCCTTTATGGTGACGGCACAGTGGAACTCTCAATGAAAGCACCAATGTCGGTGTCAAAACCGGCAGATCTCGGGTAGGGGGTCCCGAACTGTGCGTCAAAGCCAGATGGTAACAAGAGGCGGAGGACACGATGTTTACCCAGGTTCGGGCCCTCTTGATGGAGGTAATACCCTACGTCCTGCTTGATTGATCTTGATGATATGAGTATTACAAGAGTTGATCTACCACGAGATCGTAGAGGCTAAACCCTAGAAGCTAGCCTATGGTATGATTGTTGTTGTCCTACGGACTAAACCCTCCGGTTTATATAGACATCGAAGGGGGCGAGGGTTACACAGAGTCGGTTACATGGGAGGAGATCTACATATTCGTATTGCCAACCTTGCCTTCCACGCCAAGGAGAGTCCCATCCGGACATGGGACGAAGTCTTCAATCTTGTATCTTCATAGTCCAACAGTATGACCAAAGGAAATAGTACGGCTGTCCGGAGACCCCCTAATCCAAGACTCCCTCATAGGCCAAAAGCCAAAGGTTGAGGGAGTATGTATTTCCACCGACATTATGTTCATGTTCACAATTTCATTCCAGTTGTCGTTGTCCATACTTTTTCATCGTATTATCCATGCTAGATTTATCTTTTCTCGTTTTCTTCTTGTGTGTTCGAAAAAACTTTGAGAAAATACAAAAATATTTCCTGCTTCTTTTCGGTTTTCGTTTCTAGTTTATTTAGTTTTGGTATTAAAAGAAAAACCCAAAAAGATTTCCCGGTACTTCTTTTGCTTGTTGGAGCTTTCCCATGTAAATAGTTTTCTCATTTTTGTTCTTCCTTCTTTAATTTGCTTTCTTCAAGAAAAATTAAAAACTCCAAAAATATTTCAGTGTGTCTCTCTGAATTTCTTTTCCTTTTCTTTTGGTGAGTCATACCAAGGAGAAGACTGATACGTCTGTGTCTTATCTACTTTTCCTAGCACTTTTTCTCTTGTTTTGGACTCTAATTTGCATGATTTTAATGAAACTAACCCAAACTGACGTTGTTTTCAGCAGAACTACCATGGAGTTGTTTTTATGTAGAAATAAAAGTTCTCGGAATGGAATGAAATATTTTGGAGAATTTTTATACAACAAAAGAAAAATACTTGAGCCAAGAACCACCGGACGGGGGGTCCCTGGGGGAGCACAACCCACCTGGTGGCCCCGCTAACCCAATCTGCGACGCTACAAAATCCTATTTTCGGAGAAAAGAACAGGGAGAAAGAATTATCATGTTTCACGAGATGGAGCTGCCGCCACCTCCTGTTCTTCATCGGGATGCCAGATCCGAGTCCATTTGGGGCTCCAGAGAGGGGGATCTTTGATCTCCGTCATCACCAACCCTTCTCCATCGCAAATTCCATGATGCTCCCCATCGGGAGTGAGTAATTCCTTCGTAGGCTCACTGGTCGGTGAGGGAGTTGGATGACATTCATCATGTAATTGAGTTAGTTTTGTTAGGGCTTGATCCCTAGTATCCATTATGTTCTGAGATTGATGGTGCTATGACTTTGCCATGCTTAATGCTTGTCACTTTGGACCCGGGTGCCATGATTTCAGATCTGAACCGTTTATGTTATCACCATTATATCTATGTTCTAGATGCGATCTTGCAAGTTATAGTCACCTATTACGTGTTATGATTCGTAAACCCCAGAGTGACAATAGTCGGGATACTTTCCGGTGATGACTGTAGTTTGAGGAGTTCACATGTTCACTATGTGCTAATGCTTTGTTCTGTTTCTCTATTAAAAGGAGGCCTTAATATCCCTTAGTTTCCTTATGGACCCTGCTGCCACGGGAGGGTAGGACAAAAGATGTCATGCAAGTTCTTTCCATAAGCACGTATGACTATTTATGGAATACATGCCTGCATTATATTTATGAACTGGAGCTAGTGTCGTATTGTCCTAGGTTATGACTGTTATATGATGAATATCATCCAATGAATTCACTGATTGAATGCCTACGAATTTTCTATATATTGTTCTTGCTAAGTTACTATTGCTATTGCTTCTGTCACAACTACTAAAAAATCATTGTTATCATTGTTACCGTTACCGTTAATATTACTACCATTATCAATATTATCATATTACTTTGCTACTGATCATATTGCTGCAGATAATTAATCTCCAGGTGTGGTTGAATTGACAACTCAGCTGCTAATACTTGCAAATATTCTTTGGCCCCCTTGTGTCGAATCTTTAAATTTGGGTTGGGTACTCTACCCTCGAAAACTGTTGCGATCCATATACTTGTGGGTTATCAAGACCTTTTTCTATCGCAGTTGCCGGGGAGCATAGCTATATTTGTTGAGTCACTTGGGATTATTATAAATTTATCACTAAGACGAATCTGAAGGATACCAAGACTAAGATGTTTTCCCTCTAGGACGAGGGGAGGCAAGGAACTGCCATCAGACTCTGCACTTGATTTGCCTTCTATTTTGAGTAGACTTGCAACACCACCACATGCTATTAATCCTGATATGTCGCAATTTATTGATGATGGTACTTGTATGAATGTTACTCATAATGATGCTAGTACCTTCCTTGATGATGGTGTGCCACTAGGTGAATTTCTTGATGAACAAATTGCTAGAGCAAAAGAGAATGAAATTGCTGAAATTGTTGAAACTGATGAAATGCCTGAAACTAAAAATCTTGAAATACCTATTAGACCTAGCTCTCCTAGATATGAATTTCCTAAGGTACCAGAAGGTTATGTTATGGATGAGGAGACAGCTAGAGATGTTCTTGCTTGCAGTGATAGAGATGATCTTAAGAAATTATAACGCAAACTGAAAGAGAAATCTTTGAATGCTAGAATGAAATGTGATCCTAAGTTTGCTACTTCACCTATATTTGTTAATGATGAGGATTATGAATTCTCTGTTGACCCAGAGTTAATTACTTTGGTTGAATCTGATCCTTTCCATGGCTATGAAACTGAAACTGTTGTAGCACACCTTACTAAATTGAATGATATAGCCACCCTATTTATGCATGATAAAAAAATTCACTATTATTATATTCTCAAAGTATTTCCATTCTCATTAAAGGTTGATGCTAAGATATGGTACAATACTCTTGCTCGTGGTTGTGTCCATAGCCCCCATGATATGATTTATTACTTCTCTGAAAAATATTTTCTTGCTCATAAGAAATAATCTTCCTTACAAGAAATATTTAACTTTGTGAAAGTTAAAGAAGAGAGTCTCCCACAAGCTTGGGGGAGGATTCTCCAATTGCTTAATTCTTTGCCTCATCATCCTCTTAAGAAAAATGAAATACTTGATATCTTCTACAATGGACTAACCGATGCTTCTAGGGACTTCCTAGATAGTTGTGCTGGTTGTGTTTTCAGGGAATGAACTGTGGAACAAGCTGAGGAATTATTGAATAATATATTTAAAACTTATGATGATTGGACTCTTCCTGAACCACTGCATAAAGCAACTCCAAAGAAGAGGGGTATCTTATATCTCAGTCTGGAAGATATGCAAGAGGCAAATAAATCTATGAAGAAAAAAGGTATTAAAGCAGATGATGTTAAAAATTTACCTCGTATTGAAGACATACATGGACTTGATGAAGGAAATATGCCCTAGAGGCAATAATAAAGTTGTTATTTATATTTCCTTATATCATGATAAATGTTTATTATTCATGGTAGAATTGTATTAACCGGAAACTTAGTACATGTGTGAATACATAGACAAACAGAGTGTCACTAGTTTGCCTCTACTTGACTAGCTCATTGAATCAATGATGGTTATGTTTCCTAACCATAGACATGAGTTGCCATTTGATTAACGGGATCACATCATTAGAGAATGATGTGATTGACTTGACCCATCCGTTAGCTTAGCACGATGATCGTTTAGTTTGTTGCTATTGCTTTCTCCATAACTATACATGTTCCTATGACTATGAGATCATGCAACTCCCGAATACCGGAGGAACACTTTGTGTGCTACCAAACGTCACAACGTAACTGGGTGATTATAAAGGTGCTCTACAGGTGTCTCCGATGGTGTTTGTTGAGTTGGCATGGATCAAGATTAGGATTTGTCACTCCGATTGTCGGAGAGGTATCTCTGGGCCCTCTCGGAAATGTACATCACTATAAGCCTTGCAAGCAATGTAGCTAACAAGTTAGTTACGGGATGTAGCATTACGGAACGAGTAAATAGACTTGCCGGTAACGAGATTGAACTAGGTATTGAGATACCGACGATCAAATCTCGGGCAAGTAACATACCGATGACAAAGGGAACAACGTATATCATTATGCGGTTTGACCGATAAAGATGTTTGTAGAATACGTAGGAACCAATATGAGCATCCAGGTTCCGCTATTGGTTATTGACCGGAGACATGTGTCGGTCATGTCTACATAGTTCTCGAACCCGTGGGGTCCGCACGCTTAACGTTCGGTGACGATCGGTATTACGAGTTTATGTGTTTTGATGTACCAAAAGTAGTTCAGAGTCCAAAATTTGATCACGGACATGACGAGGAGTTTCTAAATGGTCGAGACGTAAAGATCGATATATTGGAAGCCTATGTTTGGACATTGTAATGGTTCCGGGTGAAATCGGGAGTATACCGGAGCACCGGGAGGTTACAGGAACCCCCCGGGAGGTATATGGGCCTTATTGGGCCTTAGTGGAAAAGAGCGAAAAGAAGCAAAGGAGGGGTCGCACCCCCAAGCCCAATCCGAATTGGGAGGGGGCCCGGCCCCCCTTTCCTTCCTTCTTCATCTTCCTTCCTTCTCTCCTAGAACCAACAAAGGGAAGGGGGGAATCCTACTCCCGGTGGGAGTAGGACTCCCTTGGGGCGCGCCTAGAGAGGTCGGCCCCCTCCCCCTCCTCCACTCCTTTATATACAGGGGAGGGGGCACCCCATAGACACACAAGTTGATCATGGATCTTTAGCCGTGTGTGGTGCCCCCTCCACCATAATCCACCTCGGTAATATCGTAGCAGTGCTTAGGCTAAGCCCTGTTCCGGTAGCAACATCATCACCGTCATCACGTCGTCATGTTGACGAAGCTCTCGCTCGAAGCTCTACTGGATCATGAGTTCGCAGGAAGTCACCGAGCCGAACGTGTGCAGATCGCGGAGGTGTCGTATCTTTGGTACTAGATCGGTCAACCGTGAAGACATACGACTACATCAACCGCGTTGTCATAACGCTTCCGCTTACGGTCTATGAGGGTACGTAGACGATACTATCCCCTCTCGTTGTTGTGCATCTCCATGATCTTGCGTGTGCGTAGGATTTTTTTGAAATTACTACGTTCCCCAACAGTGGCATCCGAGCCATGTTTATGCGTAGATGTTATATGCACGAGTAGAACACAAAGGATTTGTGGGCGTGGGTATAAACATATTGCTTGCCGTGACTAGTTGATTCTTGATTCAGCGGCATTGTTGGATGAAGCGGCCCAGACCGACATTACGCATACGCTTACGCGAGACTGGTTCTACCGATGTGCTTCACACACAGGTGGCTAGTGGGTGTCTGTTTCTCCAGCTTTAGTTTAATCGGATTCCATGAACATGGTTCTTTCTCAAGATCAAAAAGCAATCACTATACCGCGTTGTGGTTTTTGATGCGTAGGTCAGAACGGTTCTTGCTCGGCCCGTAGCAGCCATGTAAAACTTGCAACAATAAAGTAGAGGATGTATAACTTGTTTTTGCAGGGCATGTTGTGATGTGATATGGTCAAGACATGATGCTAAATTTTATTGCATGAGATGATCATGTTTTGTAACACAGTTATCAGCAACTGGCAGGAGCCATATGGTTTTCGCTTTATTGTATGAAATGCAATCGCCATGTAATTGCTTTACTTTATCACTAAGCGGTAGCGATAGTCGTAGAAGCAATAGTTGGCGAGACGACAACGATGCTTCGATGGAGATCAAGGTGTCAAGCCAGTGATGATGGTGATCATGACGGTGCTTTGGAGATGGAGATCAAAGGCACAAGATTATGATGGCCATATCATATCACTTATATTGATTGCTTGTAATGTTTATCCTTTATGCATCTTATTTTGCTTAGTTCGGCGGTAGCATTATAAGATGATCTCTCACTAAATTTCAAGGTATGAGTATTCTCCCTGGGTATGCACCGTTGCTACAGTTCGTCGTGCCGAGACACCACATGATGATCGGGTGTGATAAGCTCTACGTTCATATACAATGGGTGCAAGCCAGTTTTGCACACGCGGAATACTCGGGTGAAACTTGACGAGCCTAGCATATGCAGATATGGCCTCGGAACACTAGAGACCGAAAGGTCGAGCGTCAATCATATAGTAGATATGATCAACATAGTGATGTTCACCATTGAAAACTACTCCATCTCACGTGATGATCGGACATGGTTTAGTTGATATGGATCACATGATCACTTAGCTGATTAGAGAGATGTCTATCTAAGTGGGAGTTCTTAAGTAATTTGATTAATTGAACTTTAATTTATCATGAACCTAGTACCTGATAGTATTTTGCATGTCTATGTTGTTGTAGATAGATGGCCCGTGCTGTTGTTCCATTGAATTTTAATGTGTTCCTAGAGAAAGCTAAGTTGAAAGATGATGGTAGCAACTACACGGACTGGGTCCGTAACTTGAGGATTATCCTCATTGCTGCATAGAATAATTACGTCCTGGAAGCACCGTTAGGTGACAAACCCGCTGCAGGAGCAACGCCAGATGTTATGAACACCTGGCAGAGCAAAGCTGATGACTACTCGGTAGTTTAGTGTGCCATGGTTTACGGCTTAGAACCGGGACTTCAACGACGTTTTGAACGTCATGGAGCATATGAGATGTTCCAGGAGTTGAAGTTAATATTTCAAGCAAATGCCCGGATTGAGAGATATGAAGTCTCCAATAAGTTCTATAGCTGCAAGATGGAGGAGAATAGTTCTGTTAGTGAACATATACTCAGAATGTCTGGGTACCACAACCACTTGACTCAACTAGGAGTCAATCTTCCTGATGATAGTGTCATTGACAGAGTTCTTCAATCACTGCCACCAAGCTACAAGAGCTTTGTGATGAACTATAATATGCAAGGGATGGATAAGACGATTCCAGAGCTCTTCGCAATACTAAAGGCTGCGGAGGTAGGAATCAACAAAGAGCATCAAGTGTTGATGGTCAATAAGACCACCAGTTTCAATAAAAAGGGTAAAGGGAAAAAGGGGAACTTCAAAAAGAGCAGCAAGCCAGTTGCTGCTCAAGAGAAAACACCCAAGTCTGGACCTAAGCCTGAGACTGAGTGCTTCTACTGCAAAGGAACTAGTTACTGGAAGCGGAACTGCCCCAAGTATTTGGCGGAGAAGAAGGATGGCAAAGTGAAAGGTATATTTGATATACATGTTATTGATGTGTACCTTACTAATGTTCGCAGTAGTGCCTAGGTATTTGATACTGGTTCAGTTGCTAAAATTTTCAACTCGAAACAGGCACTACGGATTAAGCGAAGATTGGCTAAGGACGAGGTGACGATGCCCATGGGAAATGGTTCCAAAGTCGATGTGATCGCCGTCGGCACGCTACCTCTACATCTACCTTCGGGATTAGTTTTAGACCTGAATAATTGTTATTTGGTGCCAGTGTTGAGCATGAACATTATATCTGGATCTTATTTAATGCGAGACGGTTATTCATTTAAATCAAGGAATAATGGTTGTTCTATTTATATGAGTAATATCTTTTATGGTCATGCACCCTTGATGAGTGGTCTATTTTTACTAAATCTTGATAGTTGTGATACACATGTTCATAGTATTGAAGCCAAAAGATGCAGAGTTGATAATGATAGTGCAACTTATTTGTGGCACTACCATTTAGGTCATATTGGTGTAAAGCGCATGAAGAAACTCCATTCTGATGGACTTCTAGAATCACTTGATTATGAATCAGTTGCTACATGCGAACCATGCCTCATGGGCAAGATGACTAAAACTTCGTTCTCCGGAACAATGGAGCGAGCAACAGAGTTATTGGAAATCATACATACTGATGTATGTGGTCCAATGAACATTGAAGCTCACGGCGGATAGCGTTATTTTCTCACCTTCACAGATGATTTGAGCAGATATGGGTATATCTACTTGATGAAACATAAGTCTGAAACATTTGAAAAGTTCAAAGAACTTCAGAGTGAAGTGGAAAATCATCGTAATAAGAAAATCAAGTTTCTACAATCTGATTGTGGTGGTGAATATTTGAGTTATGATTTTGGACTTCATTTGAAACAATGCATAATAGTTTCGCAACTCATGCCACCTGGAACACTGATACGTCCATTTTGCATCATGCTTTTATATCGATATTTATTGCATTATGGGCTATTATTACACATTATATCACAATACTTATGCCTATTCTCTCTTATTTTACAAGGTTTACATAAAGAAGGAGAGTGCCGACAGCTGGGATTCTGGGCTGGAAAAGGAGCAAATATTATAGACCTATTCTGCACAGCTCCAAAAGTCTTGAAACTTCACGGAAGTCATTTTCAGAATATATAAAAAATATTGAGCGCAAGAAGTTCCGGAGGGGGGCCACACGCTGCCCACGAGGGTGGGGGCGCGCCCTACCCCCCTGGGCACGCCCCCTGCCTCGTGGCCCCCTGGTGGCCCTTCGATGCCCATCTTCTGCTATATGGAGTCTTTCGATGAGGAAAAAAATCATAAGCAAGCTTTCGAGACCAGACTCCACCGCCACGAGGCGGAACCTTGGCAGAACCAATCTAGGGCTCTGGCGGAGCTGTTCTGTCGGGGAAACTTCCCTCCGTGAGGGGGAAATCATCACCATCGTCATCACCAACGATCCTCTCATCGGGAGGGGGTCAATCTCCATCAACATCTTCACCAGCACCATCTCCTCTCAAACCCTAGTTCATCGCTTGTATCCAATTCTTGTCTTCAAGTCTAGGATTGGTACCTGTGGGTTGCTAGTAGTGTTAATTACTCCTTGTAGTTGATGCTAGTTGGTTTATTTGGTGGAAGATCATATGTTCAGATCCTATATGCATATTAATACTCCTCTGATTACGAACATGAATATGCTTTGCGAGTAGTTACATTTGTTCCTGAGGACATGCGAGAAGTCTTGCTATTAGTAGTCATGTGAATTTGGTATTCATTTGATATTTTGATGAGATGTATGTTGTCTCTCCTCTGGTGGTGTTATCTGAATGTCGACTACATGACACTTCACCATTATTTGGGCCTAGAGGAAGGCATTGGGAAGTAATAAGTAGATGATGGTTTGCTAGAGTGACAGAAGTTTAAACCCTAGTTTATGCGTTGCTTCGTCAGGGGCTGATTTGGATCCATATGTTTCATGCTATGGTTAGGTTTACCTTAATACTTTTGTTGTAGTTGCGGATGCTTGCAATAAAGGTTAATCATAAGTGGGATGCTTGTCCAAGTAAGTGCAGTACCCAAGCACCGGTCCACCCACATACCAAATTATCAAAGTACCGAACGCGAATCATATGAACGTGATGAAAATTAGCTTGACGATAATTCCCATGTGTCCTCGGGAGCGCTTTTCTCTATATAAGAATTTGTCCAGACTTGTCCTTTGCTACAAAAAGGATTGGGCCACCTTGCTGCACTTTATTTACTTTTGTTACTTGTTGCTCATTACCAATTATCTTACTACAAAACTATCTGTTACCTATAATTTCAGTGCTTGCAGAGAATACCTTGCTGGAAACCGCTTAACATTTCCTTCTGCTCCTCGTTGGGTTCGACACTCTTAGTTATCGAAAAGACTACGATAGATCCCCTATACTTGTGGGTCATCAAGACTCTTTTCTGGCGCTGTTGCCATGGAGTGAAGCGCCTTTGGTAGGTGGAATTTGGTAAGGAAAAATTTATATAGTGTGCTGAAATTTACTGTCACTTGTTACTATGGAAAGTAATCCTCTGAGGGGCTTGTTCGGGGTATCTTCACCCCAACAAGTAGAGCAAAGAGTTGCTCCTCAACCTATTGAACCTACTGAAAATGAAAATGTCTACTTTGAGATTCCTTCGAGTATGATAGAAAAACTGCTACCTAATCCTTTTGCAGGAGACGTAACAATGCATCCTGATGAGCACCTAATATATGTGGATGAAGTTTGTCGATTATTTAAGCTTGCAGGTGTGCCCGATGATGTTATTAAGAAGAAGGTCTTCTCTTTATCTTTGAAGGGAGATGCATTGACATGTTATAGGCTATGTGATGATATGGGATCATGGTATTGGCCTCGCGAAGGAGAAAGCGTCGCTCAAGCTTGGGGGAGGCTTAAATCAATGTTATATTCATGCCCCAATCATGAGCTTCCAAGAGAAATAATTATTCAAAATTTATTTGCTCGGCTTTCTGATAACAATCGCACCATGCTCGATACTTCTTGTGCTAGCTCTTTTATGATGAAGACTTTTGAATTCAAATGGGATTTATTGGAAAGAATTAAACGCAACTCTGAATATTGGGACCTCGACGAAGGTAAGGAGTCAGGTATGACATCTAAGTTTGATTGTCTTAAATCTTTTATGGATACCGATGTTTTCCATAAATTTAGCACTAAATATGGACTTGACTCTGAAATAGTAGCTTCTTTCTGTGAATCTTTTGCTACTCATGTTGATCTCCCTAGGAAGAAGTGGTTTAAATATCATCCTCCCATAGAAGTGAAAGTAGCTGCACCTATTAAAGTTGAAGAAAAGACTGTCACTTATAATGATCCTATTGTTCCTACTGCTTATGTTGAGAAACCACCTTTTCATGTTAGGATAAAAGATCATGCTAAAGCTTCAACTTTGGTTCGTAAAACCAATATTAGAACCTATACACCTCCTGAGCAAATTAAAGTTGAACCTAATATTGCTATTGTTAAAGATCTCTTGTCTGGTAATATTGTTGGGAATGTTATTCATTTCTGTGATGAGACTGCTAGAATTGCTAAACCTTGTGCTAAAGATAAACATAGACCCGTGGTAGGCATGCCTGTTATTTATGTTAAAATAGGAGATCATTGTTATCATGGCTTATGTGATATGGGTGCCAGTGCTAGTGTTATACCTCATGACTTATACAAAGAAATTATGCATGATATTGCACCTGCTGAGATAGAAGATATTGATGTTACCATTAAGCTTGCCAATAGAGATACCATATCACCCATTGAAATTGTTAGAGATGTTGAAGTCCTGTGTGGGAAAACTAAATACCCTGCTACTTGTTCTTGGTTCCCCACAAGATAGCTTTTGTCCCATTATATTTGGTAGACCCTTCTTGAACATAGTTAATGCTAAGATAGATTGCGAAAAGGATGTTGTTACTATTGGTTTAGGTGATATGTCTCATGAATTTAATTTCTCTAAATTTCGTAGACAACACCGTGAAGAGGAATTGCCTAGTAAAGATGAAATTATTGGTATTGCTTCTATTGCCGTGCCTCCGAGTGATCCTTTGATAGGTCTCCAACGTATCTATAATTTATGAAGTATTCATGCTATTATATTATCAACCTTGGATGTTTTATATGCATTTATATGCTATTTTATATGATTTTTGGGACTAACCTATTAACCTAGTGCCCAGTGTCAGTTTTCTGTTTTTTCCTTGTTTTTGAGTTTTACAGAAAAGGAATATCAAACGGAGTCCAATTGACGTGCCAATTTTTTGACGATTTTTTATGGACCAAAAGAAGACCCCGAAGTAAAAGAGTTGGGCCAGGAGAGTCCTGGGGCATCCACGAGGGTGGGGGCGCGCCCCCCCCCCCCCCCCCCCCCCCCCCCCCCCCCCCCCCCCCCCCCCCCCCCCCCCCCCCCTTGACGTGAGACCGACGCCAAAAATTCCTATAAATATAGAAACCTCGGAAAATTAACCTAGATCGGGAGTTCCGCCGCTAGAAGCCTCTGTAGCCACCAAAAACCAATCTAGGCCCTCTCTAGCACCCTGCCAGAGGGGGCCATCATCACCGGAGGGCATGGAGGAGGATCCCGGAGGGGCCATCATCAGCATGAAGGCCAAGGACCAGAGGGAGAACCTCTCCCCATCTAGGGGGGAGGCCATGGAGGAGGAAGCACAAGGGGTAGAACCTCTCCTCCTCTCTCTTGGTGGCACCGGAGTGCCATCAAGAGGGGAATCATCGCCGCGGTGATCGTCTTCATCAACATCACCATCATCATCACCATCCTCATCTCTTTTACGCGGTCCACTCTCTCGCACCCCGCTGTAATCCCTACTTGAACATGGTGCTTTATGCCACATATTATGATCCAATGATGTGTTGCCATCCTATGATGTTTTGAGTAGATATCCTTTGTCTTTGGGTTGATTGATGATCTAGATTGGTATGAGTTGTATGTTTTACTTTGGTGTTGTCCTATGGTGCCCTCCGTGTCGCGCAAGCGTGAGGGATTCCCGTTGTAGGGTGTTGCAATACGTTTATGATTCGCTTATAGTGGGTTGCGTGAGTGACTGAAACACAACCCCGAGTACGAGGGTTGTTGCGTATGGGATAAAGAGGACTTGATGCTTTAATGCTATGGTTGGGTTTTACCTTAATGATCTTTAGTAGTTGCGGATGCTTGCTAGAGTTCCAATCATAAGTGCATATGATCCAAGTAGACAAAGTATGTTAGCTTATGCATCTCCCTCATATGAAACTGCAATAGTGATTACCGGTCTTGTTAACGATTGCCTAGGATAATTCCGCACACCGATCCACCATTATTCCACACTCACTATTTATAATATTTAGTAATATATTCTAACTTCATGATAACAGCACCTACTTTTATATTTTAGCTCTCCGATATCATACAAAGTTATCCTCTTCATACCCACAACCTAGTTTTATTTCTCGTTGCTAGTTGGAAGCAAACGTTCGGTGTACTACAGTCGTATCAGTGGCAGATAGGGCTTGAGAGAATATTGATCTTACCTTTAGCCCCTTGTGGGTTCGACACTCCATACTTATCACTTCCACCTTTGGAAATTGCTATGATGATTCCTTGCACTTGGGGATTATCATCCTTGAGAACAGTATTTGCTAGACCATGAAAATGATATGTTTATGAATGAAAGAAGGGAAATAGATGAAGTATTCTTTAAACAGGAACCCATCCTGAAACACAATTTGCCCGTAGAAATCCTAGGGGATCCTCCTCCACCCAAGGGTGATCCCGTGTTTGAGCTCAAACTATTACCTGATACTCTTAAATATGCTTATCTTGATGAGAAAAAGATATATCTTGTTATTATTAGTGCTAACCTTTCAGAGCATGAAGAAGAGAGATTATTGAAAACTCTGAAGAAGCACCGAGCTGCTATTGGATATACTCTCGATGATCTTAAGGGCATTAGTCGCACACTATGTCAACACAAAATAAATTTGGAGAAAGATGCCAAACTACTTCGTGATCACCAACGACGGCTGAATCCTAAGATGAAAGAAGTGGTAAGATGTAGCATCCCAAATTTTCAATTTGGAATGGTATACATTAGATCATCATTGCATATCATATTTTATTGCTTTTCCGGTTGATCCTAGAAAATTCTACGCAACTCAAGGACCCTCGGAGAGAGTTGGGGATTTCGTTATTTTCATATTTGAGTTTTTCTCAAATTTTGAAGATAGGATCATTTGATTTTATTTATTTTATCTTCAATTATTTCTATATTAAAAATATGAGGGAGGGAATAAAATGACTTCCCAAAATAAAGAAATATTGAGGATTTAACAAAAAATCAAATAAGATTTTATTTTGGTTTTATTTGCTATTTTATTCGAATTTAGGAAAAATTGCACGTTTTCAAAAATTGCACTTAGAGCCAAAAAAATGTTCATCCTGTTCTAAATATTTTATTTAGACGGACAAAATTTGTTTTGGCATTTTTAGATTTTTATTTATTTTTCTAGAATTTTTTTAGGCGCAGCGAAATTGTTTTAAAAAAAACCGCGCTCGACTGGGCCAAGGGCCCAGCCGAGCCAGGCCGGCCCAAGCCGTCGCCGCCTTCCCCGCCGGACTCGGAGAGGAGTCCGAGCCGGAGCCGTGCCGCCCATCGCCCCTTCCCCAAGTCAACTCCCCCTTCCCCTCTTAAATAGTCGCCCCGCCGCCGCCCTCTCCTCACCCCGACGCCTCGCACCGCAGCCCGCCGCCGCCTACGCCGCCGCCGCCTGCGCTACCGCACGCCGCCGCCGCTGCCTCTTGCCGCCGCTGCCGCTTGCCGCCGCCCCGCCGCCCTGCCAGAGCCCCGCTGGAGAGCCGCCACCGCCAAGGTAGTCGTCGGCCGGTTTTTGGAAAAAAAAAACGATTTGGTTTTTTTTAAAACCCTAGTTCCGTTTTTTTAAATAAATAGATCGGTTTTATCCGGTTTATTTATTTTGCGAGCACCCGTTCGTCCGTTCGTTTTAACGAACGCGTTTTTCGTTTAGTTTCTGTTAACGAACGTTCGTTCGTTAACTGTTCGTCACTTTCTTTTTCTCGGATAAATCCGCGGTTTTTTTGATCGCGATCTCTGATCCGATGTTCGTTCTAGTTTAACTTTTTGCTCGTTTATCGGAATCAGGCGATTCAAGCGCCTGGAGTTTCGTCTCGAAATCCTCTTTCCGTTTAACCAACTCAAACAAGTTTTTGCCACTGTAAAAATTGCCTTAGACCCAGAATAGTAAATGAAGCTTGTTTCTCTTGCCGTTTGTCTTTCGTTGCTTCGTTCGTTTTGATTCTTTTTGCCAACTGGCGTTCTTAAGTTGAACTTTCTGGTTAGTTCTCTTGTTCGAGTTTTACCTGTGCATTAGTTGAGTACTTATTGTCTGTTTGTTTATTTGCGATAGAGTACCCGGAGTGCGTCGCTTGCTACTTCGAATCGCTAGGTTTCCTGGATCATCAGCAAGGCAAGTAACACTTTGATCATACCTCCTACTACCCAGTTTTATTGCATTAGATCAATCCTCACACATTGCATCATTAGGATCTAATTAAATTGTGGGTTTGGGGAGTAGTTGAGGTAGAACCTATTACCTGTTTATTATCAAACCTTTGGGAGTTACTCTACGTTTGCTTATTATTGCTATGCTATGCTAGTAGACGTGGATTGGGTGAGTGTATCCATGACAGATGTGAGCTTTGTTAATTAATGGTTTATTTAAGGTGGCAACCTAAACACACATCTGGGTGGATTGAGGCACCTGGGTATTCCAACGATTGCCTGTTTTCTTTTGGACCGCCACCCAGGCTCAAAGGGATCGTGAGATTATTCATACTAGAAACTTCCGTGTGCAGCCACAAGCTACTATGGGCTCTAGCATAGTTGACTAAGTCGTGCGAACTCTTACAGTGGTAGACTAGCAGATGTAGGGGATGTAGGTTGGTACGGTCTACCCATTCGTAAGGTGCTAGCGCTTCCGAAAGACTATGTCTCAGTCATCCGTTTCTCAAACACCATGTAGTGCGAGAAAACCAACGGAGGAGATCGAGTCTTGTGGGGAAAAGTGCGCAAACCTCTGCAAAGTGTATAAACTAATCATGGTTAGCCGTGTCCCCGGTTATGGACATCTTGAGTATCTAGTACCTGGATTATCATGTGAATCTCATCATGTTACTCTAAAGTTAATTGTTGGGTTTTAATGATGATGCTTAATTGGGATTGAGAATGCTATCAACCATTCTCAATGTTTAACAACTACCATGATAGTTAAATAAAATATATTCCTTTGCAGTAGGGAAAAATTGGCTTTACGCAAAACTTTAACCATAGAGCTTTCCACCAGCCATATATGCATATAGAATAGCCTATTTTATTCCATCACTCTCTATGTGTTACACTGCCAGCATATTCCATGTGCTGACCCGTTTCGGGTTACAACGTTAATGTTTTAGACTTTTCAAACGACGATTAAGGTGCCTTTAGGTCGTGGTTCTATACTCAGTGATGCTGTTGGAGTTGATGGACTCACTTATCTTCCAAGCCTTCCGCTGTTATCGTTTTTAGATGGCCTTAAGCCATATTTAATGTAATAAGTTCTCTTTTGAGACACTCGATGTAATAAGTGTGTGATTGCTACTCTGTTATAAATCCTTCAAGTACTGTGTGGTGTTAGTATTACTGGTCCAGGGATGACACCGGAGCATAGAGATTGGACTGTTTGAGGTCTGGTCGCTACAAGATGGTATCAGAGCACACGCTGACTGTAGGACACAGCCACTAAGCTAAAGCCCTAGATCACTACTTACTCTTCTCCTTCTGACCTCTCATCTTTTCTACTCTTTTAGGATGGCGGATGCAAGGAAGAAGTTCATACAACCGGATGAAGATACACCCTTTGGACGTCACTTGAAGGAAGTCACTAGATACCTAAACATAGGAGTACCAAGCTTCACCGGAACCTACAACGCCACATTACCTGAAGAAGAGCGCTGGATGATTCAAGTTCAAGTTCCAGGAAGGACGTTCATGCCAGTCACTGAGCCCATAGAGTTTTCTTTTGATGCACCAACTTGCAGTCTAGGAAAGAGCATGGCAGCTCACATTGCCATGGGATGCATTGGAGAAGTTTACCGCAATGATCTCAAGGATACTATCTACCAGATTTGTGGGCGCCGAGATGAGCACTGGGAGATGATCAGCACCAGGAAGGATAGATCAATTGCAGCTTTTATCCAGGAGTTAAACCTGCACATTCGACGTCAGGAGAACCAGATGTGCGCAGACATGATAGATCTGAAGAAAGCAAGGACAAGAATCAAGGAACTGGAGGAAGAACTCAAGGCTACACGTGAAGATTTTGAAGAGGAAATCGAAGTATTAGTGGAGAAGAATGACGATCTGATCAAGAAGATTGGAATATTCATGGGAGACCCTACACCAGTAGAAGAAGACGAAGAACCCAAGGAGATTCGCCCGGAAGACTACATCATCATCGACGACACCGACTCGGATCCAGATGATAGCGATGATGACTATGTTGATGAAGCTGGAGCAGATATCATGGAGTCTGCAACCGAAGAATATTTCTAGTAGACCACCCCAACAGTAGTAGTAGTCCACCATGTAAATATAGTAGTCCGAGCACTTCTGCGATAGTTAGATCGATTGTATGCCCTTGTTTGATTGATTGAATGAAGTGAATTGTTTGCTTTTGCCTCATGTGCATATGGGTAGTGTTTTCTCTTTAGACCCCCTCTATTCTTAATCTCATCGTTTCTAAACCCTCAGATGCCTCCGAGACATGACCCCGGATTTACCTTCCCATCGGAGCTCACTCAGTTGATCCAGCAGCAAAACACATTGATGCAGTTACTAGTCCAGAATCAGAATCAGGGGAACAACAACAACCCACCACCACCACCTGTTGATCACTTAGCCTGTTTTCTTAGGCTGAATCCGCCGGTGTTTTCCAGTAGCACCGAGCCTATAGTAGCAGATGATTGGCTCCGCAAGACAGCTAGAGAGTTGACCATAGCAGGATGCACAGATGCTGAAAAGGTGAAGTTTGCCGCACATCAGCTTGAAGGATCCGCAGCCTCATGGTGGGAGAATTTCACAGCCACTTTCCCTGTCAACACTGTCACGTGGGACCAGTTTCAGCAGGCTTTTCGTACTGCCCATGTTTCAGCAGGAGCTATGGCCATGAAGAAGCGAGAGTTTCGCAACTTACGCCAAGGAGGACGGACAGTTGGCCAGTATGTGGAGGACTTTAGTAAGTTAGCACGTTATGCCCCAGATGACGTTGCTACGGATGCAGCTAAACATGAGAAGTTTCTAGAAGGACTGAATGATGAGTTGAGCATGCAGTTGATGGTAGCAACCTTCAAAAACTACCAGGAGTTGGTAGATCATGCTCTCATGATTGAAGGGAAGCAACAGCAGATCGAGAATCACAAGAGGAAGTATGGACAAGGGAAGTACAATTCTGGAGCTCAGCAGAAGCCACGTTTTACCCCTAGACCGGGAGGACATTTCCAGCATACCCATGGAGGAGGTAGCTCGCACAATCACAATGGCCCCAAGACTGGTAATGGGAATGGAGGAAGCAACAGCCAGAACCGCACCAACCCATCAACCCCAGCCAAGAAAGACCTGAGCCAAGTCACTTGCTTTAAGTGCCAGAAGACCAGACATTATGCCAACGAATGTCCTGAATCACAGAATGGAAATGGCAATGGAAGCTCTGGGAAGAATCTGAGCCCTTTCAATAGGGGACAGGTGAACCACGTTAACGTTGAGGAGGTTGAAGAGCAGCCGGATGCAGTAATCGGTAAGTTTTTGGTTAAGTCATTTACTGCACTCATTCTTTTTGATACTGGTACATCGCATTCATACATATCAAGGGGATTTTTGGATAAGTATAAACTGCCAACCCAAGCCCTTAGGTCACCCATGTTAGTAACCTCGCCTGGAGCAGAGTATATGGCTAGCCTATGGTGTGATCGGTTACCATTAAGGATTGGTAACTACGTATTTCCCTCAGACCTGATAGTGTTGGAATCTCAAGGATTGGATGTGATATTAGGCATGGATTGGTTATCAAAGTATGAAGGGAATATTGAATGTGCCAGTAAGTCAATTTTTCTTACCACCCCAGAAGGAAGAAGGATCAAGTATGTATCACGGCATGTGCCAAACAGGACTCAAGTAAATTTCCTAACAGGAGTTGTGCAGGAGGAAGTACCAATGGTGAAGGATTTCCCTGATGTATTTCCCGAGGAATTGCCAGACATGCCATCGGATAGAGATATTGAGTTTTTTATTGAGCTTTTGCCAGGCACAGGGCCAATATCAAAGCGACCATATAGGATGCCCGCAAAGGATTTGGTGGAGATTAAGAAGCAGATTAAGGAGTTACTGGATAAGGGTTATATTCGCCCAAGTTCTTCACCTTGGGGATCGCCAGTACTTCTAGTGGAAAAGAAGGATGGATCGTTAAGGATGGTTGTTGATTATCGAGGTTTGAATGAAGTAACCATCAAGAACATGTACCCACTACCAATGATCAATGATCTGTTTGATCGATTGCAAGGAGCTAAGGTATTTTCCAAGATCGATCTGCGATCAGGATACCACCAGTTGAAGATTCAAGAACAAGATATACCTAAGACCGCTTTTACCACCAGGTATGGGTTGTACGAGTATACCATTATGTCATTTGGTCTAACTAACGCACCAGCATATTTCATGAGCATGATGAACAAGGTGTTTATGGAGTTTCTGGATAAATTCGTGGTAGTGTTCATTGATGATATCCTAGTTTACTCAAAGAATGAAGAGGAGCATAAGGAACATTTGCGTTTCGTGCTTGGTAAACTCGGAGAACATCAATTATATGCCAAGTTTAGTAAATGTGAGTTTTGGTTGAAGGAAGTTGGATTTCTCGGACACGTTATATCGAGAGAAGGTATAGCAGTAGATCCCACTAAATTTGATACCGTGACCAATTGGGAAGCGCCAACAACAGTTGGAGAGATCCGGAGTTTTCTTGGACTCGCAGGATACTACCGGAGATTCATTGAGAATTTCTCAAGGATTGCGAAGCCTATGACGGAGTTGTTGAAAAAGGATACCAATTTCATATGTACTGAGGACTGCAAGGCCAGTTTCCAAGAATTGAAGAAACGTTTGGTTACATCACCTGTGCTGATTTTTCCAGATCAGACCAAGGATTATGAGGTGTATTGCGATGCTTCACGTCGAGGACTTGGAGCAGTGCTTATGCAGGAAGGAAGAGTTGTTTCCTATGCCTCACGACAGCTTAAGCCTCATGAGTTGAATTATGCCACGCATGATTTGGAGTTAGCAGCCATAGTGCATGCATTGAAAACCTGGAGACACTTTCTCATTGGAAATCATCGTGAGGTGTACACGGATCACAAGAGTTTGAAGTATATTTTCACGCAGAAAGAGTTAAATCTCAGGCAAAGAAGATGGTTGGAGCTCATCAAGGATTACAATATGAGATTAGATTATCACCCCGGAAAGGCTAATGTAGTAGTTGACGCGTTGAGCCATAAAAGCCATGTCAACACCCTAATGATGGGATATTTACCAAGGGAGTTAGCTGAAAACCTTCGTGAGCTATGTTTGGAGATAGTTCCGAGAGGCTATGTAGCAGCATTGGAGATTCAGTCTACCTTGATGGATAAGATCAGAGAAGCTCAAAGGACTGACAAGGAGATTGCCTCTATTAAGGAGAAAATGAGCAAAGGAAAAGCTAAGGGATTTCGTGAGGATGAGAACGATACCCTATGGTTTGAAGACCGTGTTTATGTGCCTAATGATTCAGAGATCAGGAAGTTAATTCTGCAAGAGTCACATGATTCACCATATTCGATTCTCCCAGGAAATACCAAGATGTATTTGGATTTGAAGGATACTTTATGGTGGACCAGAATGAAGAAGGATATTGCGGAGTATGTAGCAGTTTGTGATGTATGTCAGACAGTAAAGGCAGAGCATCAGAAGCCAGCAGGATTGCTACAGCCATTGCCGATACCCGAATGGAAGTGGGATAAGTTAGGCATGGATTTTATTATAGGTTTACCCAGAACTCATTCAGGCTATCATTCAATATGGGTTGTAGTCGATCATTTGACAAAGGTAGCCCATTTCATTCCAGTGAAGACTACATATACCAGTGCAAAGTTGGCAAAGATATACATGACCAGAATCGTATGTCCGCATGGAGTTCCAAAGAGCATTGTATCAGATAGAGGAACCCAATTTACCTCAAAGTTCTGGAATCAGTTGCATGAAACTTTGGGTACCAGACTAGAGTTTAGTACAGCCTTCCATCAGTAGACAGATGGATAGACCGAGAGAGTCAATCTGATTTTGGAGGATATGCTGAGAGCTTGTGCGCTAGATTACGGATCTAGTTGGGACGAGAATTTGCCATATGCAGAGTTCTCTTACAACAATAGTTATCAATCCAGTTTAAAGATGGCCCCTTTCGAAGCCTTGTACGGAAGGAGGTGCAGGACCCCATTGAGACCGTCAGTTGTTTGGACCGGATCTGATTAAGGAGTCTGAACAGAAAGTGAAATTGATTCGCGACAGGCTCAAGGTAGCCCAGTCCAGGCAGAAGAGCTACGCAGATTCTAAACGCAAGGAGACAGTTTACGAAGTCGGAGACCGAGTTTATCTTCGAGTATCACCACTTCGAGGAGTTAAGCGCTTTGGAGTTAAAGGAAAGTTAGCGCCACGTTTTGTAGGCCCATACAAAGTTTTGGAGCGTATGGGAGAAGTAGCCTATAAGTTGGAATTGCCCGAAGGATTGTTAGGAGTTCACTACGTGTTCCACATTTCCCAGTTAAAGACGTGCCACGCAGAGATGGCTGATATACCGCTAAGAGATACAATGCCACTGGAAGCAATTCAGTTGGACAGTGATTTGACCTATGAGGAGAAACCAGTTAAGATTCTAGAGTATGCCAGTCGAGTCACCCGCAGCAAGGTTATCAAGTTTTGCAAAGTTCAGTGGAGCCACCACACGGAGGATGAAGCCACGTGGGAGCGAGAGGAAGAATTGTTGAAGGACCACCCTCACCTATTTTCTAACCAACCCGAATCTCGAGGGCGAGATTCATCTTAAGGGGGGTAGGTTTGTAACATCCCAAATTTTCAATTTGGAATGTTATACATTAGATCATAATTGCATATCATATTTTATTGCTTTTCTGGTTGATTCTAGAAAATTCTACACAACTCAAGGACCCTCGGAGAGAGTTGGGGATTTCGTTATTTTCATATTTGAGTTTTTCTCAAATTTTGAAGATAGGATCATTTGATTTTATTTATTTTATCTTCAATTATTTTTATATTAAAAATATGAGAGAGGGAATAAAATGACTTTCCCAAAATAAAGAAATATTGAGGATTTAATAAAAAATCAAATAAGATTTTATTTTGGTTTTATTTGCTATTTATTCGAATTTAGGAAAAATTGCACGTTTTCAAAAATTGCATTTAGAGCCAAAAAATGTTCATCTTGTTCTAAATATTTTATTTAGACGGAGAAAATTTGTTTTGGCATTTTTAGATTTTTATTTATTTTTCTAGAATTTTTTTAGGCGCAGCGAAATTGTTTTAAAAACCCCGCGCACGACTGGGCCAAGGGCCCAGCCGAGCTAGGCCGGCCCAAGCCACCGCCGCCGCCTTCCCCGCCGGACTCGGAGAGGAGTCCGAGCTGGAGCCGCGCCGCTCGTCGCCCCTTCCCCAAGTCAACTCCCCCTCCCCCTCTTAAATAGTCGCCCCGCCGCCGCCCTCTCCTCACCCCGCCGCCCCGCACCGCAGCCCGCCGCCGCCTGCGCTGCCGCTTGCCGCCGCCCCGCCGCCCTGCCGGAGCCCCGCCGGAGAGCCGCCGCCGCCGAGGTAGTTGCCGGCCGGTTGAAAATCCTAGTTCCGTTTTTTTTAAATAAATAGATCGGTTTTTTCTGGTTTATTTATTTTGCGAGCGCCCGTTCGTCTGTTCGTTTTAACGAACGCGTTTTTCGTCGTTTTCTTTTTCTCGGATTAAATCCGCGGTTTTTCTGATCGCGATCTCTGATCCGATGTTCGTTCTAGTTTAACTTTTCGCTCGTTTATCGGAATCAGGCGATTCAAGCGCCTGGAGTTTCGTCTCAAAACCCTCTTTCCGTTTAACCAACTCAAACAAGTTCTTGCCACTGTAAAATTGCCTTAGACCCAGAATAGTAAACGAAGCTTGTTTCTCTTGTCGTTTGTCTTTCGTTGCTTCGTTCGTTTTGATTCTTTTTGCCAACCGAAGTTCTTAAGTTAAACTTTCTGGTTAGTTCTCTTGTTTGAGTTTTACCTGTGCATTAGTTGAGTACTTATTGTATGTTTGTTTGTTTGCGATAGAGTACCTGGAGTGCGCCGCTTGCTACTTCGAATCGCTAGGTTTCCCAGATCATCAGCAAGGCAAGTAACACTTTGATCATACCTCCTACTACCCAGTTTTATTGCATTAGATCAATCCTCACACATTGCATCATTAGGATCTAATTAAATTGTGGGTTTGGGGAGTAGTTGAGGTAGAACCTATTACCTGTTTATTATCAAACCTTTGGGAGTTACTCTACGTTTGCTTATTATTGCTATGCTATGCTAGTAGACGTGGATTGGGTGAGTGTATCCATGACAGATGTGAGCTTTGTTAATTAATGGTTTATTTAAGATGGCAACCTAAACACACATCTGGGTGGATTGAGGCACCTGGGTATTCCAGTGATTGCCTGTTTTCTTTTGGACCGCCACCCAGGATCAAAGGGATCATGAGATTATTCATAATAGAAACTTCCGTGTGCAGCCACAAGCTACTATGGGCTCTAGCATAGTTGACTAAGTCTTGCGAACTCTTACAGTGGTAGACTAGCAGATGTAGGGGATGTAGGTTGGTACGGTCTACCCGTTCGTAAGGTGCTAGCGCTTCCGAAAGACTATGTCTCGGTCATCTGTTTCTCAAACACCATGTAGTGTGAGAAAACCAACGGAGGAGATCGAGTCTTGTGGGGAAAAGTGCGCAAACCTCTGCAGAGTGTATAAACTAATCATGGTTAGTCGTGTCCCCGGTTATGGACATCTTGAGTATCTAGTACCTGGATTATCATGTGAATCTCATCATGTTACTCTAAAGTTAATTGTTGGGTTTTAATGATGATGCTTAATTGGGATTGAGAATGCTGTCAACCATTCTCAATGTTTAACAACTACCATGATAGTTAAATAAAATTTATTCCTTTGCAGTAGGGAAAAATTGGCTTTACGCAAAACTGTAACCATAGAGCTTTCCAGCAGCCATATATGCATATAGAATAGCCTATTTTATTCCATCACTCTCTATGTGTTACATTGCCAGCATATTCCATGTGCTGACCCGTTTCGGGCTGCAACGTTAATGTTGCAGACTTTTCAGACGATGATTAAGGTGCCTTTAGGTCGTCGTTCTATACTCAGTGATGCCGTTGGAGTTGATGGACTCACTTATCTTCCAAGCCTTCCGCTGTTATCGTTTTTCGATGGCCTTAAGCCATATTTAATGTAATAAGTTCTCTTTTGAGACACTCGATGTAATAAGTGTGGGATTGCTACTCTGTTAAAAATCCTTCAAGTACTGTGTGGTGTCAGCATTACTGATCCAGGGATGACACCGGAGCACAGAGATTGGACCGTTTGAGGTCTGGTCGCTACATAAGAAAGGAAATACTAAAGCTCCTTGAGACAGGTATAATTTATCCCGTTGCTGATAGTCAGTGGGTAAGTCATGTCCATTGTGTCCCTAAAAAGGGAGGTATTACTGTTGTTCTGAATGATAAAGATGAATTGATTCCGCAAAGAATTATTACGGGTTATAGGATGGTAATCGATTTCCGCAAATTAAATAAGGCTACTAAAAAGGATCATTACCCCTTACCTTTTATTGATCAAATGCTAGAAACATTATCCAAACATACACATTTTTGCTTTCTAGATGGTTATTCTGGTTTCTCTCAAATACTTGTGTCAGCTGATGATCAATCTAAGACCACTTTTACTTGCCCATTCGGTACTTTTGCTTATAGACGTATGCCTTTTGGTTTATGTAATGCACCTGCTACCTTCCAAAGATGCATGATGGCTATATTCTCTAACTTTTGTGAAAAGATTTGTGAGGTTTTCATGGACGATTTCTCCGTCTATGGATCCTCTTTTGATGATTGCTTAAGCAACCTTGATCGAGTTTTGTAGAGATGTGAAGAAACTAACCTTGTTTTGAATTGGGAGAAGTGCCACTTTATGGTTAATGAAGGTATTGTCTTGGGGCATAAAGTTTCTGAAAGACGTATTGAAGTTGATAAAGCTAAGGTTGACGCTATTGAAAAGATGCCATGTCCCAAGGACATCAAAGGTATAAGAAGTTTCCTTGGTCATGCTGATTTTTATAGGAGGTTCATTAAGGACTTCTCAAAAATTTCTCGGCCTCTGACTAATTTATTACAAAAAGATATACCATTTGTTTTTTATGATGATTGCGTAGAAGCATTTGAAATACTTAAGAAAGCATTGATCTCTGCACCTATTGTTCAGCCACCTGATTGGAATTTACCCTTTGAAATTATGTGTGATGCTAGTGATTATGCTGTAGGTGCTGTTATAGGGCAAATAGTTGATAAGAAATTAAATGTTATTCAATATGCTAGTAAAACTCTAGACAATGCTCAGAGAAATTATGCTACTACTGAAAAAGAATTTTTGGCAGTTGTATTCGCTCGTGATAAGTTCAGACCTTATATTGTTGATTCTAAAGTAACTATTCACACGGATCATGCTGCTATTAAATATCTTATGGAGAAGAAAGATGCTAAACCTAGACTTATTAGATGGTTTATCTTGCTACAAGAATTTGATTTACATATTATTGATAGAAAGGGAGCTGAGAACCCCGTTGCAGACAACTTGTCTAGGCTAGAGAATGTTCTTGATGACCCACTACCTATTGATGATAGCTTTCCTGATGAACAATTAAATGTCATAAATGCTTCTCGTACTGCTCCACACTACTAGGGAAAAGCCTAGCAGCAGCGCGGGTTTTGGGTGTATCAGTAGCGCGGGTGCCCGCGCTACTGATACGGCGCCACAGCTAACTTGTAGCAGTAGCGCGTGTTGACACACGCTACTGCTATACATGGTTAGCTGTAGCGTGCGTTGCAAACAGCGCTACTGCTAATTAGCTGTAGCGGGTCTTATACCCCGCGCTACTGCTATTACTTTCAAAAACAAAAACAAATCTCGATCCCGTGCGTGCTGTCAATGGAAGCAATGGTAAGATCTAGCGATGATTGGCGTCGCCGGAGGCATGAACGGACAGCGGAAGACCAGATCCAGCAGTGGCTGTTGGAGAGGGCCCGTTTCTATGGCAGAGCCAGGCCGCGGCGTGGGGCTCCTCTTCCCGACCATGCCAGATAGCTCTGGGTCATCCATGGCGACGACCTGCACGGGCATGGACATGGGAGGGTGAGTCAAACCACAGGGAGAGAGAGAAAAGGAAAACTGAGGGAGAGAGGAAGGTGATGTAGGGAGCAGCGGAGCTAGTCACCGGTGGCAAGGTGCTCCAGTGTGGTGGCGCGGGGCGGCGGCCTCCTAGACGTCGGTGGAAGACCGGCGAGCTCCTAGACGCCGGTGGCACGAGGCGGCGGCCTCTTTCGGCGCCATGGAGGAGGATGGGTGCATAGGCAAGAGGTCCATGTGAGAGCGTATGGAAAGTAAGAGGAGAGAGTGTTGGAAGAGAGGAGGGATTTGGGGGAGGAGATGGGGATTCGGCCGAGGATATGGCGACTTCACCTACCTCGTACTTAGTAGTAGCGAGGGGTATAAAACCGCGCTACTACTATCAACTTAGTAGTAGCACGGGTTTATACCCCTCGCTACTACTATGGCATGTGTCGGGGGGCACGGTAGAGACCGCTTAGTAGTAGCGAGGGTTAAAAACCCGCGCTAGTACTATCAACTTAGTAGTAGCGACGGTTAAAAACCCGCGCTACTGCAAATTAGCAGTAGCGCTTCTTTTTGTGCCGCGCTGCTGCTAAGATTCTGTGTATAAGGTTTTCCCTAGTAGTGCCATGGTATGCTGATTATGCTAATTATATTGTTGCTAAATTTATACCACCTAGTTTCACGTACCAGCAAAAGAAAAAGGTTTTCTATGATTTGAGACATTACTTTTGGGGTGACCCACATCTTTATAAAGAAGGGGTAGATGGTGTTATTAGACATTGTGTACCTGAGCATGAACAGAAACAGATCCTACGCAAGTGTCACTTCGAAGCTTATGGAGGACACCACGCTGGAGATAGAACTGCACATAAGGTATTGCAATCCGGTTTTTATTGGCCTACTCTCTTCAAGGATGCCCGTAAGTTTTTTGTATCTTGTGATGAATGTCAAAGAGTTGGTAATATTAGTAGACGTCAAGAAATGCCTATTAATTATTCACTTGTTATTGAACCATTTGATGTTTGGGACTTTGATTATATGGGACCTTTTCCTGCCTCCAATGGATACACACATATTTTAGTTGTTGTTGATTGCGTTACTAAGTGGTTAGAAGCTATTCCAACTAGTAGTGCTGATCATAACACCTCTATTAAGATGCTTAAAGAAGTCATTTTTCCAAGGTTTGGAGTCCCTAGATATTTAATGATTGATGGTGGTTCACATTTTATTCATGGTGCTTTCCGTAAAATGCTTGCTAAATATGATGTTAATCATAAAATTGCATCTCCTTATCACCCACAGTCCAGTGGTCAAGTAGAATTGAGCAATAGAGAACTCAAATTAATTTTGCAAAAGACTGTTAATAGATCTAGAAAGAATTGGTCCAAGAAACTCGATGATGCATTATGGGCCTATAGAACTTCATATAAAAATCCTATGGGTATGTCTCCGTATAAAGTGGTCTATGGAAAAGCATGTCACTTACCTCTTGAACTAGAACATAAGGCTTATTGGGCTTTTAAAGAGCTCAACTATGATTTCAAACTTGCCGGTGAGAAGAGGTTATTTGACATTAGTTCACTTGATGAATGGACAACCCAAGCCTATGAGAATGCCAAATTATTTAAAGAAAAAGTTAAAATATGGCATGACAAAAGAATACAAAAGCGTGAGTTTAATGTAGGTGATTATGTATTGCTATACAACTCTCGTTTAAGATTTTTTGCAGGAAAACTTCTCTCTAAATGGGAAGGCCCTTACGTTATCGAGGAGGTCTATCATTCTGGTGCCATAAAAATCAACAATTTCGAAGGCACAAATCCGAAGGTGGTGAACGGTCAAAGAATTAAACATTATATCTCAGGTAATCCTATAAATGTTGAAACCAATGTTATTGAAATCGTAACCCCGGAGGAATACATAAGGGGCACTTTCTGGAACGTTTCAGACTCCGAAAAGGAATAGGTATGTGGTATGGTAAGTAAACCGACTCCAAAACTGTTCAAATGGCAATTTTCTTCCGTTTTGGAATATTTAGAAAAATAAGAAGCAGTCCGGGAAGGACACGAGGACTCCACGAGGGTGGAGGGCGCGCCCCCCTACCTCGTGGGCACCTCGTGTGCTCTCCGGACTCCGTTTTCTTGCACGATACATATTTTGCTTGGTAAAAATTCAGTATATAATCTCCCGGAGGTTTTGACTCCCGTATCACGAAAAGCCTCATGTTCTTTTTTCGAGCTATTTTCTGCACAGGTTGTTAAAGCCAAGCATCATGTCGTCTCCCTCCTCCTCCAACAATGAGGGCAACGATGCTTGGCTAATGAAGATAGAGCTGAAGAGAGAAGAACCCATGGAGATCAACAAGGATGAAGGGATCAAGAAGGCCACGGAGGACCAACTTCCGGCAACAGAAGACATCCTTCAACTTGATCACAATCTTCTTACCCCAACTGAGATCGAAGCTTTCAAGATGATTGAGTTAGCTCATATACAAAATAATTATCTCACACGTGAAAATATTTTGTCGAAGGAGCATGTCATCGCACTCAAAGGCATTATCCGCAAGTTAGAAGACCTCCTACGCTCGATGTGCGACTATCCATCATCACCATCAACTCCTTCACCGGCAAAAGAGATATAATCACATGGGTATGGGCACTCCCCTTGGCAACTGCCAAGCTTGGGGGAGTGCCCCGGTATCGTATCACCATCACTTTTATCTTTACCGCTTTTCTTAGTTCGATCCTTTTGATAATATTTTGATCTAGTAGAATAAAAGTTCTTAGTATGATCTAGTTGTGAGTTTTGCTTTATGATCCTTCTATGTAATCGAGTCCGTGAGCTATAGTGTTGAGTCAAGGGATTGATTATTTTGCCATGATCTTGAGTGAATAAAATAAAAGAGAGAATAAAAAGAAACAAAGAGATCATATGGATCTTATGGAGAGTAATGAGCTCACATAGAAAGAGTATGATGAATAAAAGTTGTTGAGAGTTGACAAACATAGTTTTGGTCATCGTTGCAATTAATAGGAAGTAATAAAGAAAGAGAGGTCTTCACATATAAATACACTATCTTGGACATCTTTTATGATTGTGAGCACTCATTAAAATATGACATGCTAAAGGGTTGACGTTGGACAAGGAAGACAACGTAATGGGTTATGTTTTCTTACATCTGAGATAAATTATATTGTCATGGATCATCCAACATGATTGAGCTTGCCTTTCCCCCTCATGCTAGCCAAATTCTTTGCACCAAGTAGAGATACTACTTGTGCTTCCAAACACCCTTAAACCAGTTTTGCCATGAGAGTCCACCATACCTACCTATGGATTGAGTAAGATCCCTCAAGTAAGTTGTCATCGGTGCAAGCAATAAAAATTGCCCTCTAAATATGTATGACTTATTAGTGTGGGAGAAAATAAGCTTTATACGATCGTGTGATATGGAAGAAATAAAAGCGACAGACTGGTCCATATCACAAGTGGAAATATAAAGTGACGTTCTTTCGCATTAAGATTTTGTGCATCCAACCATAAAAGCGCATGACAACCTCTGCTTCTCTCTGTGAAGGGCCTATCTTTTACTTTTATCTCCTACCTTGCATAAGAGTCATGGTGATCTTCACCCTTCCTCTTTAAATTTTATCTTTTGGCAAGCACAACATGTTGGAAAGATCCTGGTATATATGGCTAATTGGATGCGAGCTTTCATGAACTATTATTGTTGACATTACCCTTGAGGTAAAATGTTGGGAGGCAAAACTATAAGCCCCTATCTTTCTTTGTATCCGATTAAAACTCCATACCCATAAGTATTGCGTGAGTGTTAGCAATTGTGAAAGACTATATGATAGTTGAGTATGTGGAATTGCTGAAAAGCTCTTATATTGACTCTTTCCTATGTTATGATAAATTGCACTTGCTCCAATGACTGAGATTATAGTCTGTTAGTTTTCAATGAAGTTTATGATTCATACTTGAAATTGTGATTTAATTGTTACTCTAGCATAAGAGATCATATGACAAGAATTATATAAGTTGTTGTTCTAAGAATGATCATGATGCCCTCATGTCCATATTTTATTTTTTATCGACGCCTCTATCTCTAAACATGTGGACATATTTTTCGATTTCGGCTTTCGCTTGAGGACAAGCGAGGTCTAAGCTTGGGGGAGTTGATACGTCCATTTTGCATCATGCTTTTATATCGATATTTATTGCATTATGGGTTGTTATTACACATTATGTCACAATACTTATGCATATTCTCTCTTATTTTACAAGGTTTACATAAAGAGGGAGAATGCCGGCAGCTGGGATTCTGGGCTGGAAAAGGAGCAAATATTAGAGACCTATTCTGGACAGCTCCAAAAGTCCTGAAACTTCACGGAAGTCATCTTCAGAATATATAAAAAATACTGAGCACAAGAAGTTCCGGAGGGGGGCCATACCCTGCCCACGAGGGTGGGGGGCACGCCCTACCCCCTGGGCGTGCCCCTGCCTCTTGGCCCCCCTGGTGGCCCTCCGATGCCCATCTTCTGCTATATGGAGTCTTTCGATGAGGAAAAAAATCATAAGCAAGCTTTTGAGACGAGACTCCGCCGCCACGAGGTGGAACCAATCTAGGGCTCTGGCAGAGCTGTTCTGTTGGGGAAACTTCCCTCCGGGAGGGGGAAATCATCGCCATCGTTGTCACCAACGATCCTCTCATCAGGAGGGGGTTAATATCCATCAACATCTTCACCAGCACCATCTCCTCTCAAATCCTAGTTCATCTCTTGTATCCAATTCTTGTCTTCAAGTCTGGGATTGGTACCTGTGGGTTGCTAGTAGTGTTAATTACTCCTTGTAGTTGATGCTAGTTGGTTTATTTGGTGGAAGATCAAATGTTCAGATCCTATATGCATATTAATACTCCTCTGATTACGAACATGAATATGCTTTGTGAGTAGTTACGTTTGTTCCTGAGGAAATGGGAGAAGTCTTGCTATTAGTAGTCATGTGAATTTGGTATTCGTTTGATATTTTGATGAGATGTATGTTGTCTCTCCTCTAGTGTTGTTATGTGAACGTCGACTACATGACACTTCACCATTATTTGTGCCTAGAGGAAGGCATTGGGAAGTAATAAGTAGATGATGGGTTGCTAGAGTGACAGAAGCTTAAACCCTAGTTTATGCGTTGCTTCGCAAGTGGCTGATTTGGATCCATATGTTTCATGCTATGGTTAGGTTTACCTTAATACTTTTGTTGTAGTTGCGGATGCTTGCAATAAAGGTTAATCATAAGTGGGATGCTTGTCCAAGTAAGCGCAGTACCCAAGCACCGGTCCACCCACATACCAAATTATCAAAGTACCGAACGCGAATCATATGAACGTGATGAAAACTAGCTTGACGATAATTCTCATGTGTCCTTGGGAGTGCTTTTCTCTATATAAGAATTTGTCCAGGCTTGTCCTTTGCTACAAAAATGATTGGCCCACCTTGCTGCACTTTATTTACTTTTGTTACTTGTTGCTCGTTACCAATTATCTTATTACAAAACTATCTGTTACCTATAATTTCAGTGCTTGTAGAGAATACCTTGCTGGAAACCGCTTATCATTTCCTTCTGCTCCTCGTTGGGTTCGACACTCTTACTTGTCAAAAGGACTACGATAGATCCCCTATACTTGTGGGTCATCAAACATCACAGCGTAATGGTGTGTCCGAATGTCGTAATCGTAGTTTACTAGATATGATGCGATTTATGATGTCTCTCACTGATTTACCGCTATCATTTTGGGGTTACACTTTAGAGACAGCTGCATTCACGTTAAATAGGGCACCATCTAAATCCGTCGAGACGACAGCTTATGAACTGTGGTTTGGCAACAAACCCAAGTTGTCGTTTCTTAAAGTTTGGGGCTGCAATGCTTATGTGAAAAAGCTTCAACCTGATAAGCTCGAACCCAAATCGGAGAAATGTGTCTTCATAGGATACCCAAAGAAGACTGTTGGGTACACCTTCTTTCACAGATCCGAAGGCAAGTTATTCATTCCTAAGAATGGATCCTTTCTAGAGAAGGAGTTTCTCTCGAAAGAAGTGAGTGGGAGGAAAGTAGAACTTGACGAGGTAATTGTACCTTCTCCCTTATTGGAAAATAGTTCATCACTGAAATCAGTTCCAGTGATTCCTACACCGGTAAATGAGGAAGCTAATGATGATGATCATGAAACTTCTGATCAAGTTACTACCGAACCTCGTAGGTCAACCAGAGTAAGATCCGCACCAGAGTGGTATGGTAATCCTGTTCTGGAAGTCATGTTACTTGACCATGACGAACCTACGAACTATGAGGAAGCGATGATGAGCCCAGATTCCGCAAAATGGCTTGAGGCCATGAAATCTGAGATGGGATCCATGTATGAGAACAAAGTATGGACTTTGGTTGACTTGCCCGATGATCGGTAGGCCATAGAGAATAAATGGATCTTCAATAAGAAGACTGACGCTGATGGTAATGTTACTATCTACAAAGCTCGACTTGTTGCAAAAGGTTATTGACAAGTTCAAGGAGTTGACTACGATGAGACCTTCTCACCCGTAGCGATGCTTAAGTCCGTCTGAATCATGTTAGCAATTGCCGCATTTTATGATTATGAAATTTGGCAAATGGATATCAAAACTGCATTCCTTAATGGATACCTTAAAGAAGAGTTCTATATGATGCAACCAGAAGGTTTTGTCGATCCAAAAGGTGCTAACAAAGTGTGCAAGCTCTAGCGATCCATTTATGGACTGGTGCAAGCCTCTCGGAGTTGGAATATACGCTTTGATAGTGTGATCAAAGCATATGGTTTTGTACAGACTTTTGGATAAGCTTGTATTTACAAGAAAGTGAGTGGGAGCTCCGTAGCATTTCTGATATTATATGTAGATAACATATTGTTGATTGGAAATGATACTGAATTTCTCAATAGCATAAAAGGATACTTGAATAAGAATTTTTTAATGAAAGACCTCAGTGAAGCTGCTTATATATTGGGCATCAAGATCTATAGAGATAGATCAAGAGGCTTGATTGGACTTTCACAAAGCACATACCTTGATAAATTTTTGAAGAAGTTCAATGTGGATCAGGCAAAGAAAGGGTTCTTGCATGTATTACAAGGTGTGAAGTTGAGTCAGACTCAATGCCCGACCACTGCAGAATATAGAGAGAAAATGAAACGTGTTCCCTATGCTTCAGCCATAGGCTCTATCATGTATGCAATGTTGTGTACCATACCTGATGTGTTCTTTGCTATTAGTTTAGCAGGGAGGTACCAAAGTAATCCAGGAGTGGATCACTGGATAGCGGTCTAGAACATCCTGAAATACCTGAAAAGGACTCAGGATATGTTTCTTGTATATGGAGGTGACAAAGAGCTCGTCGTAAATGGTTATGTCGATGCAAGGTTTGACACTGATCCGGATGACTCTAAGTCACAAACTGGATACGTGTTTTTATTAAATGGTGGAGCTGTCAGTTGGTGCAGTTCCAAGCAGAGCGTCATGGCGGGATCTACATGTGAAGCGGAATACATAGCTGCTTCGGAACCAGCAAATGAAGGAGTCTGGATGAAGGAGTTCATATCCGATCTAGGTGTCATACCAAGTGCATCGGGTCCAATGAAAATATTTTGTGACAATACTGGTGAAATTGCCTTGGCAAAGGAATCCAGATTTTACAAGAGAACAAAGCACATCAAGAGACGCTTCAGTTCCATCCGCAATCAAGTCAATGAGGGAGACATAGAGATTTGCAAGATACATACGGATCTGAATGTTGCAGACCCATTGACTAAGCCTCTCTCATGAGCAAAACATGATTAGCACCAAGACTCCATGGGTGTTAGAATCATTACAATGTAATCTAGATTATTCACTCTAGTGCAAGTGGGAGACTGAAGGAAATATGCCCTAGAGGCAATAATAAAGTTGTTATTTATATTTCCTTATATCATGATAAATGTTTATTATTCATGCTAGAATTGTATTAACCGGAAACTTAGTACATGTGTGAATACATAGACAAACAGAGTGTCACTAGTTTGCCTCTACTTGACTAGCTCATTGAATCAATGATGGTTATGTTTCCTAACCATAGACATGAGTTGTCATTTGATTAATGGGGTCACATCATTGGAGAATGATGTGATTGACTTGACCCATCTGTTAGCTTAGCACGATGATCGTTTAGTTTGTTGCTATTGCTTTCTCCATAACTATACATGTTCCTATGACTATGAGATCATGCAACTCCCGAATACCGGAGGAACACTTTGTGTGCTACCAAACGTCACAATGTAACTGGGTGATTATAAATGTGCTCTACAGGTGTCTCCGATGGTGTTTGTTGAGTTGGCATGGATCAAGATTAGGATTTGTCACTCCGATTGTCAGAGAGGTATCTCTGGGCCCTCTCGGTAATGTACATCACTATAAGCCTTGCAAGCAATGTAGCTAATGAGTTAGTTACAGGATGTAGCATTACGGAACGAGTAAAGAGACTTGCTGGTAACGAGATTGAACTAGGTATTGAGATGCTGACGATCTAATCTCGAGCAAGTAACATACCAATGACAAAGGGAACAAGTATATCGTTATGCGGTTTGACCGATAAAGATCTTCATAGAATATGTAGGAACCAATACGAGCATCCAGGTTCCGCTATTGGTTATTGACCAGAGACATTTCTCGGTCATGTCTACATAGTTCTTGAACCCGTAGGGTCCGTACGCTTAATGTTTGGTGACGATCGGTATTACGAGTTTATGTGTTTTGATGTACCGAAGGTAGTTCGGAGTCCCGGATTTGATCACGGACATGACGAGGAGTCTCATAATGGTCGAGACGTAAAGATCGATATATTGGAAGCCTATGTTTGGACATCTGAATGGTTTCGGGTGAAATCAAGAGTATACAGGAGCACCGGGAGGTTACCGGAACCCCCCGGGAGGTATATGGGCCTTAGTGGAAAAGAGGGAAAAGAAGAAAAGGTGGGGGCGCGCCCCCCGAGCCCAATCCAAATTGGGAGGGGGGTCGGCCCCCCTTTCCTTCCTTCTTCCTCTTCCTTCCTTCTCTCATAGAACCAACAAAGGGAAGGGGGGAATCGTACTCCCGGTGGGAGTAGGACTCCCTTGGGGCGCGCCTAGAGAGGTCGGCCCCCTCCCCCTCCTCCACTCCTTTATATACGGGGGAGGGGGGCACCCCATAGACACACAAGTTTATCATTGATCTTTAGCCGTGTGCGGTGCCCCCCTCCACCATAATCCACCTCGGTAATATCGTAGCGGTGCTTAGGCGAAGCCCTATTCCGTTAGCAACATCATCACCATCATCACGTCGTCTTGTTGACGAAGCTCTACTGGATCATGAGTTTGCGGGGCATCACCGAGCCGAATGTGTGCAGATCACGGAGGTGCCGTATCTTCGGTACTAGATCGGTCGATCATGAAGACGTGCGACTACATCAACTGCGTTGTCATAACGCTTCCGCTTACGGTCTACGAGGGTACATAGACGATACTCTCCCCTCTCGTTGCTGTGCATCACCATGATCTTGCATGTGCGTAGGAATTTTTTTGAAATTACTGTGTTCCCCAACACTTGACACACCACCACCCAAGGTAATTAAGCTCAATACTATCATATTACTTTGCTACTGATCATATTGCTGCAGATAATTAATCTCCCAATGTGGTTGAATTGACAACTCAGCTGCTAATACTTGCAAATATTCTTTGGCTCCCCTTGTGTCGAATCTATAAATTTGGGTTGAATACTCTACCCTTGAAAACTATTGCGATCCCCTATACTTGTGGGTTATCAAGGACTACGATGAAAATATTGAGTGGCTCTCATATGCATTATTGCTGATCTAATAAAGAGCCCATATTATTTTGTCTTCTCCTTTGAATAAAATATTGCAGATTCCAGCTTAGTCCACAGCACTCTTGCACTATTTTTATTTTCATATCATTCGGTCGTGCAAGTGAACGGCAATAATGATGATATTTAATGAAGTGAATGTGGCAGAGAAAAGCGGGTATGAACTCAAGTTGTTTTTGTTTTTGTAAATATGTTTAATTCAGTATCCATGATTCGGCATATTATGATTAAACATGTTTGCAATGAAAATTAGAGATTATAGTTTCTCATGCCATTCTTAAGTAGCTAGGAGTGGATAATGATTTATCTTTGGTGTCAACATGCATTAAAATGATTGTGATGTAGTAAGATGATATGGTATCATCCTCTGAATGTTTAAAGTGGCTTGACTTGGCACATGTCCACACATGTAGTTGAATCAAAACCAACATAGCCTCCACGATATTTAAGTTCATGGTGTTTATATCCTACTAATGCTAGTATTCAATGTTGATTATTCATAAAGCATGTTCATGATTGTTTTCTCTCTCTAGCTAATCGCTTCTCAATCTATTTGCTAGCCTTCACCTGCACTAAGCAGAAATACTACTTGTGCATCAAAATCCTTAAACCAAAGTTATTCCAGATGAGCTCACTACATCTACCTATATGCGGTATTACCCTGCCATTCCAAATAAATTTGCATGTGCCACCTCTAAAATTTCAAATGAACATTTGTTTTGTGTGTCTGGAACCGCTCATGGAGCGATAGGGGGCAGTCAGTATCTTCCATGCTAAGCGGGTTATTCTCATGATGAGTGTTTATTCACTCGTCCTTGCACGAGAGGGGCCATTAATAGGGATGCCTAGTCCCGAAATAAAAAATTGCAAATAATTAAACAAAACTCCCCCAGGATTGTTGTTGGTATGGATGGTACCCTGGATTATGTTTGTTTGTGGAGGGGGAGTAAACCTTTACTTTTACCGCTTGGGAACCGCCGCTGATGTGTTTAACATGGAAGATATTGATAACTCTTGGTCGTAACGTTGACAGGAAGGGTGCACCTCCCAAAATTATATTTATCTCTGATTTAAGCTTTGAGCTCTGGCACCTCTGCAAATCCCTGATTCCCTCTGTGAAGGGGCTATCTATTTTTTTATGTTGACTCATCAGCTTCTCAAACAAGCACCAGACCTGAGATCTATAGTTAATGTTGTATGCATTATGACTGGATATATTCTACCATGAATTACAATGTTTAGTCGCTGCTTGAACTATGCAGGTGCTCTGCATTTATGTTTTGCAGTCTCAGAAAGGGCTAGCAAGATACCATTGTTGTCATATTATATCATGATTGTTTTGACAAAGTGTTGGCATTTGAGATATCTTATTATTGCTCGCTAGTTGATTATGCCATTGATATGAGTTAATATAATTTTTAAGCGTTATTGTTGACATAGTTAGTCATAATATTTGATGAAAACCTGGGTGTTACTTAAGCATATATATGTAAACAAGAACAAAAGAGTTCGTAAAAGTTTTTCTTTATCACTTTCAGTTTATCAACTGAATTGCTTGAGGACAAGCAATGGGTTAAGGTTGGGGGAGTTGATACGTCTCCATCGCATCTACTATCCTAACGCTTTTGCTCTTGTTTTGGACTCTAATTTGCATAATTTAAATGAAACTAACCTGGACTGACACTGTTTTTAGCAGAACTACCATGGTGTTGTATTTTGTGCATAAATAGAAGTTCTCGGATTTGGACGGAACTTTTTGGAGAATTATTTGACAATAAATACAAAATACTGGAACCAAGACCCACTGGAGGGGGGTGGCTGGCTACCCACAAGACACTAGGGAGCGCCACCCCCCTCGGGCATGCCCTGGTGGGTGGTGGTCCCCTCGGAGCTCCGCTGACCCTAATTCCAGCGCTATAAAGTCCTATTTTTCCGGAAAAAAATAAGAGGAAGTTTCATCATGTTTTATGATACAGAGCCGCCGCCACATCTAGTTCTTCATCGGGAGGCAAGATCTGGAGCCCGTTCGGGGCTCCGGAGAGGGGGGATCTTCAGTCTTCGTCATCGCCAACCCTCCTTCATCACCAATTCCATGATGCTCCCCATCGGGAGTGAGTAATTCCTTCGTAGGCTTACTGGTCGGTGAGGAGTTGGATGAGATTCATCATGTAATCGAGTTAGTTTTGTTAGGCTTGATCCCTAGTATCACCTATGCTCTGGGATAGATGTTGCTATGACTTTGCTATGCTTAATGCTTGTCACTAGGGCCCGAGTGCCATGATTTCAGATCTAAATAGTTTATGTTTTCACCATTATATCTATGTTCTAGATCCGATCTTGCAAGTCATATGCACCTGCTACGTGTTGTGATCCGTAAACCCCAGGGTGACAGTAACTGTGATACTTTCTGGTGATGACCGTAGTTTGAGGAGTTCATGTATTCACTATGTGTTAATGCTTTGTTCTGGTTCTCTATTAAAAGGAGGCCTTGATATCCCTTAGTTTCCTTATGGACCCCGCTGCCACGGGAGGGTAGGAAAAAAGATGTCATGCAAGTTCTTTTCCATAAGCATGTATGACTATTTATGGAATACATGCCTACATTATATTTATGAACTGGAGCTAGTTTTGTATCACCCTAGGTTATGATTGTTATATGATGAATGTCATCCAATGAATTCAGCGATCCAATGCCTACGAGTTTTCCACATATTGTTATTGTTGCGTTACTATTGCTACTACTACTATTACAACTACTACAAAATTATTGCTATCACTGTTATCGTTACTATTACTATTACCACTGCTATCAAAACTATCATATTACTGTGCTACTGATCACTTTGCTGCAGATATTTAATTTCTAGGTGTGGTTGAATTGACAACTCAACTGCTAATACTTAAAAATATTCTTTGGCTCCCCTTGTGTCGAATATATAAATTTGGGTTGAATACTCTACCCTTGAAAACTATTGTGATCCCCTATACTTGTGGGTTATCATGGCCCCCCTACTCCCTAGGCTCAAGGCATGTGGCTAGGACGTGTTGGCCCTATGCTTCCCTAAGTCCTAGTTTTGGCATGTGTCTCCTCCAATGAATAATATTTGATTTTTATGGATTTTACTGAGTCTAGGAAGGTTCATGTACCCACAGAGATAAAAACATGCAACTAGCCCGACTGGCAATTTATTAACAGGATAATCCAAATGAATATAATACAATGTTTAATTTGATAAGAAAATGGCATGAGAACTTCAAAAACTATAGATAAGTTTAGGGCATATCCCGCGCTATGAGGAGAGCGGCTGAGCGATACGTTATGTCGCATGATGAAATTATTAATCAGGAGGAAGATAATTACAACGCATTGTGCATGTAAAACGAGATCAATTAGAACCGTTGAATGATGTTTATTTAAGGGTCAAGATGTGTTTTTATAAACTCTAACTTGTACCTTTCATATTAGTAGGGAGAGAATACTAGAGCATGGATACTTACATTAAGCCCTCTAGTAGACTAGTTTGAAATATCAAGGTGATTGCATTGGTTGAGAAACTTAGGATATGCTTCAATATCCTAATAGGCACATATTTCCAATAAGTTTCTCACTACTAGACATCTAAACACTACTGACACTGACCGGCCTGTCAAGCATTAGTGATGAGGGTCAGCGCTGATCGGCCAGTGAAAGCACGTTAGTGATATGTCCCTGGTCTCGGTTTGAAGGTTATCATTGACTGATATAAAAATGACTGGTATGTGATATGTTGTACCGATGAGCACAAATGAGCAATTATAACCATTGAATGACGTCTCCACCTCACCCATCTATATAGTCAACTTAAATCTGACCCTTTTATTTTTCCACTAGTCAGTGTTGTTCTGTACATAGCATGTTATAATCATCAGGCACTCCCTATTTCCATTCCTTACCTTCATCACCACCGTCCAGTCCCTTTCTCCCATTGGTTTCCCTATTATCCCTCCTCTCCCTCTGGCCGCTTATCGGTGGAGGGCTCTCCAACAGCAAGGCCGCATCGTCATGATGATGCCACTACAAGTCGTCTAAACATCGTGGCGGCGCTCTCTCGTCGGATCGTTGCTGCATTCCCGGACACTCGTTGCTTTGCCCTGGGGATCTTCCTTGCTGTTGGCTGTGTCTCCCGTGCCTCGGTGCATTGTGGTAGACCCGACATGTATTGCACTGTTCTTCGGTTGCAGCGCTGACCACGGCGGTGAACTCCATCCCTTCACAACTATGTTGCAATTCAATTATGATATGGATGTCATCGATGTGCTACAGTTCTATGATGCATTCTTGCTATGAATCTTACAATTTCTATGTGTTTCACGTATGTATGAATATGTTAGAAATATACTCTGCCATATATATGTTAGGAAATGATCTTGCCGGGGTTGCTCTGCCCTGGAGTATATATTATGCATGTTATATGTGACAATATAGTGATGAATATTTCATTGAAAATAGTATAAATGCAACCAACTCCCTCATTAGGAGATATAGTGCAATATTGTTCAATGACATACTTGGTGCATACTATTTGACTCGTCCATGTCTAATGAAACTCAACTAGGTCTAAATAAAATAATTCTATTGCAGCTGCCATATATTTTAGTTGCACTACACGAAATGAAAGAAGACATGAGAAAGTCTTAGGGGTAGTAGGCCCGAGCTACTTCGGAATCCTCATTTTGGATACGGGTGTGCATAAGTGGCAGAATCATGCGAGGCAAATAGTTTCTTAGGATCTGAAAAGGGTTGGAAGATTCTGTCATCTCCAGACACACAACAAATATCCATTTGCTGCTTCTTGGAGAAACCGAGAGAGTCCTCGAGCGGAGTCTATTAAACTTAGATATTATATTCTTGACTACATTTGTATTAAATGAACCAATGAATATTTTAAGTTAATTTTCTTGAAAAATTCTTGTGAGCGTACTTACATTTTAGTGGCACTGCACAATAGAAGATGACCAAGGGGTTTATGAAGTAGGAGAGAGATCGGTGAGAAAATATATGACCTCTCCCTAGTTTGTTAAGAGGCTCAAAGTGTGTAGCTTTGGCTGGTATTCTTGATTTGTTGGTTCACAATCTAGTATGTTAAGAGGCTCAACTATGAAGCGTGTATCTTTGGCTAGTATTCTCGAATTGTTGGATGTAAGCCGTGTAAATGTACATGTGAATTTTGTTACGAGAATAAAAGCAATGTGCAAATGAAAGATGATGCCTATGTATTATGTTACTATTTTTCTGTAAATTTTGTTTGCATTGCTAGTCACATAGATAAATAAAGCGCATGCATGCAAATGGTGAACGATATTGTTATCACTGACCAACTGGCGTTCAAACCTAGTACGATATCATTGACCGGCGGCCGGTTGGCCAGTCTTTGATGAGCAAGTCCTCACTGACCCCAAGGCACTGACCCGCTAGAAACCAATCAGTGATGATGTAATTTGGCTGGTCAGTGTTGTTCAGGTTTGTAGTAGTGTCTTGTGATAGATACCAAGCATGGTGTTAGGGCAACTCCAACGCGGATCACAAAATCGCCACTAAATGTCCTAACAAGAAAATCTGATCATTTTCTACCATCAGATGTCGGCCATGAAATTTGTTTGGACAAGTCAAAACTTTTGAAATCTTACAAATCAAAACCAAATGTAGGGGAGGTTTGCAGGCGGCTCCAGACGTCCGCCACATAGGCCCTTGACAACGGGGACCCATGAAAAGAAAAACCTTGTCCCGGTCAGAGTGGACGCGCTCGGATGAGATGATAGGTTGTTTCGCTACACTCATTCATGTCTGCTAATAGGCCAATCTCCTACAAGACATGCACACCTGCACGTCAAGCGAGAAGTCTACTCTCGCGCTGGCTGCGTTGAAGTAAAGTCCGTCAGACTGCGTCGGCTATTTAAGCCGACCGTCCGTAGATGCAAAACATACACCGCCACCTACCCTTTCCCCTAATCCACACAACTCCAATTTCGACCGCCGCAATGGGCAAGTTAGACAGTTTGAAGTAGTTCTCTGCGCCTGCACCATCTCGGGGTTGAGGGGTCCTCTAGCTCCTGGAGCCACCGACTGCGTTCTTTGGGCCCATTGGCGTCGAGCCAACTTGTTTGTGCCAAGCAAAGCCAGCAGAGTGGCTACGTGGTGAGCGCACTGCATTGGTCAATCAAGGCTGCCACAACACTTGGCAGGCCTTCCTCCACCGTAGGGACAACGACGGCTCCGACGACAACGATGGCCCTGACGGCGACGACGGAGGGGCCGACAGCCTTGGAGGCCATACCTATGAGGTCACCCTCTAGTACCTCACAAAGTTTAGTTTATATTTAGTTAGTTCATTTGATTTACTTGAAACTTTGTTAAATTTCATCAATTTTGATTGTAATATATCGAATTTTAACAGATATCATCAATTTAGCATGAATTTTATTCATTTTTGAAAGATCCATTTGAAATGAGACAGACATTTCACGCATGCGGTTGGATAACCTCTGCCCCATAGCCAGACGTGTACGTAGACATTTGGTGAGGTTTGTTTTGGTGACCCAACCGAGAGCAACTAATTAAGGAGTACTTATTCGGTAGCCCTCCCAATAGTCACTTGGGTTGGGCTGGGAGCCCTCCAATTGATGCGCTCTCAACCGTTGTCACATGTCGCACTCTCGGTGCATCCTTTCGATTTTCTTTCATTTTTTATACGCGTTTTCGGCTTTTAGATGTTTTTTTGGTTTGTTTTGGCTTTCGATCCTCCCCCGGTTTTTCTTAGATTTAGGACTAAATAAAAAAATCAAAAAAAATTGCGCAAAAAAATGAGTTTCAATTTTTCTTCTTCTGGAGGAGGAGGCATAAATTTACTTCTCACGGAGGCACAGATTTGCTTATGCGCGAGGCACGTCCGTGCCTCTCGCAGAAGGGAAAAACATGTATTTTTTCCTTCCACCATAGGCATGATTTACTTCACGTGGAGGCACGAATTTGCTTCTGCGAAAGGCACGGTCGTCCCCATCAGGAAAGTAAAAACATGTTTTTTTTTCTTTCATGAGAGGCATGGATTTGCTTATGAGAGGCAAAAAAACATGAGAGGCACAGCTGTGCTCTCGCAAAAGGGGGAAAATATGTTTTTTTCCTACCGCGAGATGCACGGGTTTACTTCTCGTGGAGGCACGGATTTGTGACCGTGAGGGGCACAGTCGTGCCTCTCGAAAAGGAAAAAACGTGGTTTTTCCTTCCCTGAGAGGCACTGATTTACCTCTTGTGGAGGCGTGAATTTTCTTCCGCGAGAGTTCATGCCTCTCAGAAAAAGGGGAAATGTGTTTTTCTTTTTTTCCTTCCGCGAGAGGCATGACCGTGCCTTCGAAAAAGAAAAAAACCATGTTTTCATTTTTTCCATCTGTGAGAGGCACAGATTCACTTCTCGTGGAGTCATGGATTTGATTCCACAAGAGGCATGATAGCGCCTCTCGGAAAAAAA